>NW_004797639.1:286862-288161 GCF_000002075.1 Aplysia californica | reverse complement strand
CTTCTCATGCAGTATACCAATTTAGAGCTGAATAAGTTCTGCATCATCTGACACATTAATAATTCATATATGTTAAGAGATATGGTCCCTCAAAATTGATTTTACAAATCGGGCTTGCCAAAATTGAACGAAGTCAAAGTAAAGTAAAATTGTCTTCGCGCGTGTCTTGAGGAGCATCAAAATTGATAGAATGGACATACATTACATATCCAGTTTTGTATTGCAATAAGTAATATTATATTTTGATATTATCTCACGATAGTTTCAAACAGAACGGAAAACACATTAATCACACATACCACGGACAGCTTGGAGTTAACATTACATGTAGCCATACTCATTGCTATTTTGCTTAGGAGCCATTAGTTTTGTGTAGTGGATGAATCCTTTCGACATCAACTCTGTTCAAAATTGGACATAATTATCCGTCAGTTCATCCCAAATGTCAAAGAGGGTTGCAAACAAGGGTCAGAATCGGTAGCAAAGTCACTTTTCTTCTACTGCTTTTTAATGGTACATGTACTTCACTCTTCACATACCTGTTGGATTCAGATCGGGGCTATAGATTTACTGGACCACTGCAACGTTGATTTGATTTGGTTTTCCAAGAATTATCTAATGGCATTGACCATGTGAGATAGGTCTTTGCAATGCATGTAGATGTGTAGTTGAATAACACCATGACGAAAATAAGGGTGAGACATGACGTTCTAGCACTTGTACGATGTAGTCCCCTAAACCAAGCAATCCAGTGATTCTCATGAGGGCGATATTGTTCATTCCACTCTAGACCACCCAACAGCAGGGCAGTTTCGAAGTCTCCGATCCTAACTGACTGATTATTATGTCCAAAATCTAACTAACACAGTCCATGTTCAAAATAGGTTTCGTGCTCGACACAAAACCATTAGTTCTTTAACAAAAACAAAGCACTAATGCGCTCACGCTATGTTAAGTCCAGGTCCCCTACTCTACTTTCCAAACAATGATGATTTATGATGAAGATGATTATACTTTTTTTTGTTTCCTTAATGGGCTGGTGGACTCTACGAAGAAATCTTCGAGGCTCTTTTGTCATTATACTCAGAAGCACTTCCATTCGTCAAAACAACTCAATTCGAGTTGTCATTGTTCATGGACACTCAAACATATGTTTGGCATGCTCCTTTTCAAAGTTGCATCTTCGGCAATGTGGGTTGAGCTCTTCATTCACAAAGTTCTGTTGTTGTTGTTGATGATAATGATGATGATAATGATGATGGTACTGATGATGATGAGGAAGCCTACGTGGCGAAACGT
>NW_004797639.1:279265-284761 GCF_000002075.1 Aplysia californica | reverse complement strand
TCTTCTTCTTCTTCTTCTTCTTCTTCTTCTTCTTCTTCTTCTTCTTCTTCTTCAATACGCTCAACTGTTAATTCTTTCAGATTGGGCCGGACCATGTGAACAAGGCCGGTAACACACCTTTACACTGTGCTTGTCAGAAGGGACACAATCAAAGCATTATCTCCCTTGTTGGACACCACGCTCTTGCTGATATAAGTAATGACGAAGGTGAGCTCAAGAAGTCAAAAATTATCGATACATATTGATCTTTAATAATCAGAGCCACCAGAAAGTTAATTTTGTTAAGTACACATGTACATACCCCTCCCCCCCCCCCCCAACGTCAACCCACCTACACTCCCGCACCTTACCTTTTTTTTTCTTTATTACAATGGCACTGCCCAATAGGACCATCTGTCTCAGATAACCACTTGCACTGCTCAATAGGACCATCTGTCTCAAACAACCACTTGCACTGCCCAATAGGACCATCTGTCTCAGACAACCACTTGCACTGCTCAATAGGACCATCTGTCTCAGATAACCACTTGCACTGCTCAATAGGACCATCTGTCTCAGATAAACACTTGCACTGCTCAATAGGACCATCTGTTTAAGAAGATAACCACTTTTCTCCTCGATAAGAGACAGTTATTTTGGACAGGTTCGTAATATGTTTTAGCAATCTGGCTTGTTGTGACGTTAGGTCAAACCTGCATGCATCTCGACAAGGGGCAGTTATTTTGGACAAGTTCGTAATATGTTTTAACAATCTGACTTTTTGTGACGCCAGGTCAAACCTGCCTGCATCTGGTGGCCCAGAACGCCCACATCGCGGTGAATACACTGAGAGACCTGCTGGAATACGTCATCAAGTCACACCTGTGGACCAACGTCGGAGTACAGGACATGTGCGTACACATGCGGGGATGGATGGGTGGATGGATGGATGGATGGATGGATGGATGAATGTGAATGAATGAATGAATGAATTAATGGATGAGTGAATGAATACTTACTTTACTTTTTACTTTTTCTTTTTCATCCTCTGTTGCCGTTAAACGTCGAGGGGAGATGCAGTTTTCTATGGTAGGCCAGCTCCGCAGCTCTTTCAGTTGTGATGAGAGAATGAATGAATGAATGAATACAGGACATTTACATACTTAATAAATAGATGAATGTTGAAGTCCAGGATGAATGAATGAATGAATGAATAAATGAATGAATGAATGAATGAAAGAACGAATATCGGAGTCCAGGAAAGATAAGAGCACATGAATAAATGAATGGATGAGTCCGGAACATGTAGGCACACATGCTGTAATGAATGGATGAATGAATGAATGAGTGAGTGAATGAATGAATGAATGAATGAATGAATGCTTTTTTTGGTCGGACATGTGGTTTAGTTTTAATTTACGTAAAGTTAAGACAATCGAATTGATACAACAACGGGAATCGATCGCAAAGGGAAAACGAAGGTAACAAACAGAAACAACAAAAAAGATTTGTAAAAAAATAGACCCCACAACAAGTGCACTTTCCGGCTTCCCAGTCTCCAAGGTGATAGGACAGAACATGTTGTTGTTGTTGTTGTTGTTGTTGTTGTTGTTGTTGTTGTTGTTGTTGTTGTTGTTGTTGTTGTTGTTGTTGTTGTTCTTCTTCTTCTTCTTCTTCTTCTTCTTCTTCTTCTTCTTCTTCTTCTTCTTCTTCTTCTTCTTCTTCTTCTTCATCTTCTTCTTCTTCTTCTTGGTAGTAAATAAACTTGACCTTGTTTCTCGTACCATACTGAAATGAAACAGCATGCCCTGTGCCACTTTTTAGAGGTTTGAAGGGCAATACAACTCTGGTATGATGATATCTTTCTCTCCATCACTCTCTTCCATTTTATTTTTCTTCTTTTTTTAATGATCGTGCCCTGCAGCTCCGGGAACACACCTTTGCACACAGCCGCCATGTTTGCCTCTCCCGAGGTACTGTGGGAGTTCCGTGTTCTACGTATTGATGACGAAGCAAACAATGATGCCAACACGGCGTTGCATTTGGCAGTAAGGTCAGATTTGTGTTTAGCGAACCCACAGACTTGCATTTTAACCCTCTAGAACCCAAGCACAGAAATACATGACCAAAAAATTATTCCTTTACATGGTGATCAAGATATGTATTAAGAAGTTGATTAGAGCAAAAAAATTTTGAAAATATACGATAGTTATTGCGTAACACTGTGTGCCATATATGGGTCAATGGGTTTTACAGGAGTCTAAAAATATGTGTGCTATATATGGGTCAATGGGTCTTGCGTAAAGAACATGTTCACATTTTGTTAAACATTAAAAATCAGTTTCTATCCCTGTTAAGATCATGCACTTTGGCATAATTCCAGTTCTCTATGGGGCGTGCCATTTGACTCAATTCGGAACCAAATGAAAAGCTTTTTTTTTTCTTTTGGGGGGGGGGGGGTTGCTGCACGCACTTATTTCGACTGTAGCGAGGCTGGTGTTTTGTCTCTCATTTGGGCGACTGTGGTGCTTGCGCTTTCCAGCGAATTTTTTATAGAAAGCAAAGAGAGGTGGCCATGATAGTGCACGATCTAAGATATTATGAATCAAGTCAAGGGGTCAGACTTGTATCTCACAATAATATTCATCTCCTTCTGAATTTCATCGAGAGATTCCCTCCATGCCATCCAACTCCAGACTCCATATTTTATACATTTAAGTCTCAAACGTTATTCGAAAACAACAAAAATAAACCCCTACAAAAACAACAACCGACAACTGATCTGAAGGCATAACTCTCTTCTATCTCTTCTCCTTTTCTTTGTATTTAACTCCCGAGTAACACCTCTAATTTTCGTCATTATAATATGAACTAATGATACCAGTTTATTTGAAGGTCTTCCACGATGTTTCCGGTTTAGGTGGAGGTCAAAACTGCACTATAACACGATATAATTCACTAGTACACCTCAATTGTGTAATGCCTTTGGTCAATAAGGAGGGACTTGCGCTACGCAGTATACCGTGGTTGATCGAGTGAGACTTACGGTAGACCGTCAACTAAACCGGCACCGAAGTAACTGTTACGAGTGCTGTAAAACTCTTCCTAAAACTAAATTAAACCCTCATTCCCTTCCTGGCACGTGGGATAGTCGGAATTATCGGGCTAAAATCCGATGGGTGCCGGGTTCTACGGTTTTATTTCAGCTGTTTTAAAGACATTTCTTGACAAAATTCAGATCTACCTTTGAGTGAGCGTATGAAATGGACAACTTACTATCGATAGGGCCAATACTTTTTTTGGTGATATTCTGTGGGTTAGTTTGGTTTTATCACAAGGCCGACGCTATGCTCTTTTGTCCCCCCAGGGAGGGTCAGGACGACGGCAGGTCCTTGGACACTCTGCTCAACATGTACGAGAGCAACAACTACATGGCAGACTTGAACAAACAGAACACGAAAGGAGAGACGGTGCTTATGTTGGCAGCAAGGTGGGATGGGGGGGAGGGGGAGGGGTCGGATGGGGTATGGAAAAAAGATTTTTTTTTGGGGTGCGCCATCGTCATGATGTGATAATGATGATGATAATTATTATCATCATGATCATGATCATCATGATAATCATCAACATCATCATCATCATTTTCGACAACTTGGATTAGAACTACATATTTATTTCCTTGGCATATCGTTTAAAAGCATGTTTCTGTCATGACGTCACTGAGGCCCAATTGTTGCCTAAAAGAAGCGTCGGGTGTGCGGACGAGATCAGATAAGTTCAGAATAAGGGTCCATGTTTATTTTTCACAGGGTAGAACCTCAAGAGTCGTAACTCAGAGTTTTGGTGAATATCTTGTTATTTTCATATTCCATGGCACTGGGAAGGGGTGCATACACTGTAAAAACGTTAGAGTCTTGAGATTTGTTGTTTTTGTTGTTGTTGATGTTGTTGTAAAAATGTACTTCACATTGAATTTCCAGATTTTGTCAATAGATATAGTGGTGAATACAAACTGAATTTCCAGATTTTGTCAATAGATATAGCGGTGAATACAAACTGAATTTCCAGATTTTGTCAATAGATATAGTGGTGAATACAAATTGAATTTCCAGATTTTGTCAATAGATATAGTGGTGAATACAAATTGAGTTTCCAGATTTTGTCAATAGATATAGTGGTGAATACAAATTGAATTTCCAGATTCTGTCAATAGATATAGTGGTGAATACAAATTGAATTTCCAGATTTTGTCAATAGATATAGTGGTGAATACAAATTGAATTTCCAGATTTTGTCAATAGATATAGTGGTGAATACAAATTGAATTTCCAGATTCTGTCAATAGATATAGTGGTGAATACAAATTGAATTTCCAGATTTTGTCAATAGATATAGTGGTGAATACAAATTGAATTTCCAGATTTTGTCAATAGATAGAGTAGTGAAAAATCAACTTTTTCTTCCACCTGTAGCATTTGAAAGGGAAAAAAAGGAAAGTCAGAGTTACGATAGTTGTGCTGTTACCCCGTGATTTACTGGCACGTAGTAGAAGATACAACTTCCTCAACCAAAAGAACATTGACATTTCCCATAGATACCTACTTTTCCCTTTTCCTTCCTCTGGTATCCTTAGGATGTCGAGGGGAGGTGAAGGTTTCGGTCCAGTGCTAAGTGTGTAGTGTCTGTGATAGATATGTTATGTTGTTCCAGAACCTTTTTAACATCATCCAGTCAGGTATTTCTTGGTATTCCTCTTGATTTGAAGTCGGATTCTCGGGTGCTGTAAGCTCTAGCCGCTAGTTGTTTCTAGGGCATTCTGATTAGATGTCCAAACCGTTTGACTTTGACGCTCTATGAATTATATTACTAGTGGTATTCTAGTTTGTAGATGGTTTCTTCAGGTGACGTTGATGATTTTGCGGAGACACCTCATTTCGCAAGCATTGACTTTTCTTTCTTGTGCCTTTTTAGAGACCATGTTTGGCACTGGTATGTTAATGTCGGTATGAAGATGCTATTGATGAGCTGGGATTTCACTTCGGTTGGGATGTTCTTGTAACGGAGCAGGGGTGCTAGCTGGTAGGTCACTGCATTTGCGTTCATAGTTCTTGTTTCTTTTTCTTTGTCCGTACACCCACCATGTGTTCAGATGCTTGCCAGATATTTCAATTCCTCTACTTGTTAGAGCTGTGTTCCGTCGATAAGAATGTTGAATTTCCCTGGGTTTCAACTGACCTTCATAACTCTTGTTTTTGAGATGGAGATTTTCATGTTCAGGTGTTTACATTCCTTATTTTTAGTTTTGTGATGTGTTTTTCGGAGAGAGAATACACTCTTGTCTCACCCCAGACCTGATGAGGAACCAGTCCGATAGTCCTTCTGATGATCTTACGGCACTCATGTTGCTTTTATAAAGTGCCATGATGTCCTCCAATAATTGTCCTCTTACACCATATTCCTCTAAGACTTCCCAAAGTTGGCATCTATCTACCCGGTTGAACATCTTTTCCTGATCCA
>NW_004797639.1:273963-276477 GCF_000002075.1 Aplysia californica | reverse complement strand
GCTACCCGGAATCGAACCCGTGACCTTTGAATGAGAGGCCAACACCTTAACCTCTAGGCCACGAGAGCCCCCCTTCCCTCTTTGCTTACTGATAATTATAACATCTCGTACAGCACAGTCAGTTTGAGCTAGCAAATTTATAGTGAAATGCAGCGTTTCTTTGCAACCTTAATTTTTGGGGGTTATTTTTTTTGGTTTCGTTTGTTTTAGTGAGAGTTTAATGGCACTTGCAACACAAATAAGTCATACAAAAGAAACCAAGATTAAAGCTGGTAGAAGAGAGTTAAATCCAAACAAACGAAGTCGGGGAGAAAAGGACGTTGGGTGTTTGATAGTAAACAAGAAACAAACAAGCAACCCACATATTACAGTGCACTTGACACTTAACCTAGATACTTTATGATGGTTTGGGGGGAGGGGGGAGGGGGGAGACTTGTAGACATAGACATGTATTATACTATCCAGGACTGTGCATTCTGACTTTTCGCCATGTTTTGAGACTGCCAGAGACAATGAAAACTGCCCTATCAACGCACAGAGTAATAATAAGATGAGTTCGGAGGCTTGTGTAGAGACACGTTTCTGATAATGATGATAGGTGAACGTATACTTTGTTTCCCGATTGTTGTTGTTGTTTTTTATCACGTTCCCGAGAAAGCCCACAAGGGCAAATTGTTGAACATACTCAATAAAGTTGTAAAACTTCAAATACTGAAGTCTCTACAAATTCTATTTTTTTAATCTCATCGTGATGATAATGTTGATGATCACTCATTCACTCCCCTCCCCACCCCCCACCCCCAATCGCACAAATACACACACACACACACACACACACACACACACACACACACACACACACACACACACACACACATACATGTACGCCTACACATGAACACACCTATCTCTATCGTCTTTTTCTCCCACTTCACCCCCCACCCCCACCAGGTACTCCACTAAGCGTCGGTGCGTCCACTCCACCATCGGCTCTCTTCTCCGACTCTGTGTCCGCGTCCTCTACACCGCTTTGATTGGTGTTACCATGGCAGCCGTCTCTTTGGGATATCATCATGCCGATCACGTGATAGGGGCGGCGCTGTGTGCTGGTAGGTTTATATACCTCTACGCATGAAGCAAAAGCTGGGTCCAAATCTGATCGATCAAGTATTTGACCTAAAGGCATACCCTCAAACAACGAGTGCACAAGGCAAATCGAATTCGGTTTAACCGAGTCCGGGCCGGTTTGATTCTCCTCCATGAAAGGGCAATCGCTATAATAACGCATAACGCTACTATTTTGGCATATTACAACCTATTTGACTCATGACCTTTTAAATCAAACGCACTTGATTTTGAAGTTCACAATCGAACCTAGCACATAATTCGGTCGAATTGTGCTCAAATGATAGCTTTTACCGCTCATGGAAAAAAGTCTGGCTGGCCCAAACTCAATTAAAAGAATTCAATTGGCAGTTTAGTACTTGGATACCTTGGGGGTGTCATTTCTGGCTCAGAGGTTGAGGTACGATGACCCGCCTGTGCTTTCGGTCGCTAGCTGCCCGTTTTATCTTCAGTCATACTTACGCCAGTCTATGTTTTGATGTTATCGGGCCATGCCGTTCTTTGTCCTCCGCCCTTAGCCCACTTTAGCAATGTAAAAAAGGTATATATAATGCACAGTAGAATTGTAAATGGGCTAATTTATCAATGTCATGCTCATACGGTGCCGGAACAATATAGGGAGAACTGCTGCTTTTTCTTTCCTCATCCTTACTATCGTCATTTTTGGCTCTACTTAACAATGACAATGACAATCTTTATTCACGTCTCAGGTAGAAATTTGTCTTGGTCGTTAACAATGGCAGTAGACGTTACAAAAGTTAGACCTAAAGGTGCACTCACGCAAACGCTCAACAAGACAGGACATTAGTAAATACATGTTTCATGTGCTAGGACAACCCACTCTGTATAACATTCTCTCTCTCCCTCCCTCCCTCTTTCTCTCCCCCCTCTCTCTCTCTGTCTCTCTCTCTCTCTATCTCTCTATCTCTCTCTCTCTCTTTTTTGGAAATGTATACTTCTTTTTTATGTCTGTCACTCTCTTGAGAAATGCTACTCTCGGATAGTCGAAGCTGAGCAGAGTAAGTAAGCCTGATTCCCCGTTTGGACTTCTCTGTTGACACTCACCTCTTTGCGCTCATGTGACGTTATTATTCAGTTTTGAGCGCCGTAAAACCTTTCTAAAACAAACGGACACCGTATCACGTTCTATTTGCCAGTGTGGCTGTTTAGCATCGCCTTCACGCGGGCTTTGCAGCCTATCCACTTCTACTGGCGGATGATCAAAACCATGTTCATCAGAGACATCGTCCGCTTCCTGCTCCTCTACTTCCTCGTTGTGCTGGCCTTCACCTTCGCCTTCCACTCAATTTTCTCTGGTGAGTGCTGGTGCATTGATGAATGTAGGCTATTGATTATGTTGATACGTATTATCATAACAATATACTGCTG
>NW_004797639.1:270946-272286 GCF_000002075.1 Aplysia californica | reverse complement strand
CCCCCTTTTATTCCTCCCCCATTTCGTTCTCCAGTTCCTGTACTCCATCTACATGGTTATCGGCCACATCGTTCTTCTGAACCTCCTCATCGCAATGCTCAACGACTCTTACTCCGCCGTGAGGGAGGTGCACCAAGTCACGTGGCGAGTGGAGGCGGTGCAGCTGGGCATGTCTTTGGCCAACAGTTTCCCCTTCGCGACCTTCATGATTGGTCGGCGCTCTCTTGCGAAAGCGTGAGTGATTGTTGATTGGTTGAACATTTTGATCTACTTTTTTTTAAAAATTTTAAAAATTTGTCAAAATTAAACTCTTTTTGTGTAAGGAAAAGAAATAAACATTCTGGAATCGGCAGTTACATTTTGATCACACGTTCGTCCGTGATGTAATCTTTAACAATAACACTGACTGATTTGGCCTGCTAAAAATATATTATAGACCTCTTGACGCACTATTCCAACTGACGTCTTGTGCACGCAACGACGAAAAGTTTAATAAATGGGTTAAAATATGAAACTGTTAAGATTTAAAAGATATTTTTGGTAGACGTAAAGTTTACCCCCCCCAAAAAAAACCCAACAACAACAACAACAAACAAACAAACAAACAAACAAACAAACAAACAAACAAACAACAAAATTCGAATTGCTCGATTTAATCCTCAACATCTAAGGTCACCATGGACAATACAGTAGAATTGAAGCTATTTCTCACACTAACAGAAAGCACTGACTTGTGATCTTCTTGACGAACAGTGCAGAAACGGGGAAGTTATACTTTACTTTTCTTCTTTTTTTTTTTAAACCTCCTCTTTTTCCAGAGACCTTCACCCGGAGACACACGGCATAGAGACTCCCAAAGATAGCAGCTCACACCAGAGATGGTTTCTCACTCTGTCCGACGCTGACCTAGATAGCCTACACGAGCTCCAGTCACATGACCACAGTGATGACGTCACGGAAGCTTACGTCACCAAAATGGTGGAGCTGGAGACAAGGATGACTGGGCACCTCCAGAGTTTAGAAAGTTCTGTTCATGATCTGAAAAATAGACTTGGTAGTCAGAAAAAATGAACAAGGATCATAATTTAAACGATATTATTGTAGTAAATTAAATGCCCTTGAGTCAGTTTTTTGTACATTCACTCAGGAATTGCGAAAATAAAGCTTCCACCTCAGCATTACCCTTGCTGCTACTATCATCTCTCTGTGAAGAAATGCAGTTTTGTATTTTGCCTATTAAGCAAATCAAGAGATTTTGAGAAACATACCTTGTACAGTCATGAGAGAGAGAGAGAGAGAGAGAGAGAGAACACCGTTCTCAGATCGTTTAAATACCTTGG
>NW_004797639.1:269172-270302 GCF_000002075.1 Aplysia californica | reverse complement strand
ACCTTTAGTCGCCTCTTACGACACGCAGTATCACGGCAGGGGTATTCTTTGCTCCCCCTTAGTAAAACTATGGGGCCCCCCACCAGCAGGGGAGACACACATTCATACAAGTGAGCATACTTCCGACCTGGTGTTCTGATAACATTTATTGTGGTAGTCTGGCGTTTATCTGAGGTTACCATGAGCGGGAATCAAAACTGACTCTTGACTGGTGGACTAGAAAATCACTTGAATGTGATGCACTTGTACTTGTAATATTCACTTTCACTAATCACGATCTCTTTATCATCACTTTATGTCATATCCTTATATCTGTCCTCGTGTCTTTCAAAGATAGTTCAAGTTTAAAAAAAGAAATGTTTCACCCATGTTTAACTTTGCTTTCAAAATTGTTTGTTAAGAATCAACCATATGTGAGGCAGCGTGGTGGAATCAGGTTCTCGTCAATTTTTGGGCATGTAGACTAGAGTTATTGGTATAATCTTAAAGGTTGTTCACTTGTGTTTATTTGGATGAAAAAAATATACATTTATCTTGATTACAAGTCGGGATATTTGCTAATGAAGGAGGTGGGGGTCACCTGTTTTCAGAGGTAAAATTAGTGAAAAATGGTGGCCAAAGATTAGTTATTTCCTTAGCTTAAGAGTCCGTTGTAACTAAAAATGTACATTTTTTGCGTCTATAATCAAAATTTTTCAGAAAAATTCACACAGAAATGAGTTCTTTAATGGGCATAAAAGGTGTTGAGCCAAAAAACAAAAATTTGATAAAAATTCACAAATCTGCAAAGAAATGCAAGTTTCTTCACTTTGATTATTTTGACGAGAGCCTGATTCCACCACGCTGCCTCACATATGTGGTACGGTTTCTACACATTCCGAACAATCTTTAACGGTTGTCGTGCGAATTGTACCAGCATTATTTAAGATACTTTCTGGATGTAAATGTTTTCCTAGTCTTCTTGTAGAGACATCTAACGAATCTGTGATGTTAGAAAGCGAATGGCGTGCCATACTCTAAAATTTTCACTTTCCCTTTTACCAGTAACTGAGGAGTTACTATATTCGAACCTCTCCAAGACAGCCACCCATTGTCGAGGTGGGAGAAAAGTTGTCATCTTAGACAGCCAG
>NW_004797639.1:267812-269072 GCF_000002075.1 Aplysia californica | reverse complement strand
GGTCGTGTTGTTCGTACAGGCGACTGTCTTGGAGAGGTGGTTATTAGAACAGTTTTGCCAATATTGTACTTGTCTGCTTTTTCAATGGCTCTTTTTTCAAAGATTATAATCAAGAGTTAATGTGAACGCGATTAATCTGTGTTGTTGTTGTTGTTGTTGTTGTTGTTGTTGTTGTTGTTGTTGTTGTTGTTGTTGTTGTCCTCAGACTTTTAGGCTGGTGGAAACATTGTTTTCTTCAGCATTTATATGTCAACACTCCATTATGTAATAAAGTCAATCTGTGATTAAAAAAAAAAGATATACAACTTTGGCATGAAAATGCTCAATGTCTGGTGCCAGTCCTGTAAGCTAATGTTTGAAATATGACGCCTCTTCACATTGTCACTATTCTACTGCTATAATTTTTAAGAAAACATGAAATTGTTTTCGTTTTATTCGATATTGATACCTCTTGGTACAAATATATGTGAGGCAGCGTGGTGGAATCATGCTCTCGTCAAAATAATCAAAGTGAAGAAACTTACATTTTCCCGCAGGTTTGTGAATTTTTATCAAATTTTTGTTTTTTGGCTCAACACCTTTCATGCCCATTAAAAAACTCATTTCTGTCTGGATTTTTCTGAAAAACGTTGATTAAAAGCACAAAAATGTAAATTTTCAGTTATCACGGAATCTTAAGCTAAGGAAATAACTAAACTTTGGCGGCCATTTTCCAACCAATTTTACCTCTTAAAACAGGTGACCCCCACCTCCTTCATTCGCAAATATCTCAACTTGTATTCCAGATAAATGGATATTTTTTCCTTCCAAATAAAGACAAGTGAACAAGCTTTAAGATGATACCAATAACTCTACATGCCCATAAATTGACGAGAGCCTGATTTCACCACGATGCCTCACATATTTGGAATTTGTTTTCTATTGTAAAAAACACAGTTATTTTTTCTATGTGAAATTTACGGAAAATAAATTGTGAAAAACTAAACGTTTTTTAAACAGCCCTTTCATTTTGGCATCAGTACCGCTAGATACAACTTGAACTTGAACATAATCACAATTATTCGGAAAGCAATTGATCCAGTTATAATCCAGTTGTATAACCCCATTTGTCCAAGGCATTGGTTATAATTATCATTGGAGTTGCAGAACCCCGCAAGTATCATATGTACATTCACTGTACCCTTCAAGTGAAGTGAACAGAGCAAACAAACACACACACACACACACACACACACACACACACACACACACACACACACA
>NW_004797639.1:266920-267704 GCF_000002075.1 Aplysia californica | reverse complement strand
ACACACACACACACACACACACACACACACACACACAAAACACTTTCATGCCCATTAAAGAACTCATTTCTGTGTGGATTTTTCTGAAAAACGTTGATTAAAGGCACAAAAAATGAAAATTTTCAGTTATCAAGGACTCTTAAGCTAAGTAAATAACAAATCTTTGGCGGCCATTTTCTCACTAATTTTACCTTTGAAAACAGGTGACCCCCACCTCCTTCTTTAGCAAATATCTCGACTTGTATTTAAGATAAATGGATATTTTTTTCATGTAAATAGAGACAAGTGAACAAGCTTTAAGATGATACCAATAACTCTACATGCCCAAAATTTGACTAGAGCCTGATTCCACCACGTTGCCTCACAAATACTCTTAAAAAGTAGGTCGGTCATGTCATAGAAAATAACATTTTGGTGCCTCAATTGATATTCACAGCACAAACGTTTAAATTCTTAGCATTTTTTCCTCCACGAAGAGGATTTTTTCTATTTTTTATGGGTTTAAAAAAAAAAAAGAAAAAAAAAAAGAAGTTTAAGTTTTTTAGGTAAAAAAAACCCCCGCATTAACATTGATTTAGATCTAAGCATTGTCGCCCAATAAAAGATAGAACGTTGAACTCTAACATCAGAGACACTGAGCCATCGGCACGCTCCACGCGTTTGTCCTGTTACCAGGTCAGTCAGCGGGAATTGTTTTTCTGTTAATGTCAGCAGATGTTTTAGCATCAGTAGACACGCTCGTTGCAGCCGATGGCTGGATGTCTCTGGTGTTGAGTTACACCAC
>NW_004797639.1:261818-264017 GCF_000002075.1 Aplysia californica | reverse complement strand
TGTGTGTGTGTGTATGAGTGATTTTCTCTCTGTAATCAAGTTGACACACAGGAAGACTTTCATTTTTATGAACCTAATAACTTATCTCTGCTACGTTCTCCGTATAAATCCATCTGACCGTCTGTCTATCTGCCTATCCTTAGAACTATGTTATGTGTGTCTACGTTTTTGTCCTTTGTTTCCCCAAAGTATATTAAACAAAAGATATCGTAAAACACTTACTAAAAAACAACAACAACAACAACAACAACAGCAACAACAACAACAACAACAACAAAACCCCCCAAAAGATAATGCATCTATTTCTCCTGTCAGCAACAGACTCAGTAAATGGGTGGTTGGAGGGTGCTCTGGTGTGGTTTGCTCCTTTTATCCTAACAAACATCCATCGTCTTTATCTCCCCTCCTTTTTTATGTTTTTTACTCCCTTGTAACACCTCTAATCTTCTGGCGCTCATATGATCTTATGTAGTTGCGAGCGCCGTAAAACCTCTACTAAAACTAAAAACTCAGTACCAACTCACCATTTCCGTCTAGGTACATCTGGAACCAATACTTGAACGGTCCATTGTAGCCGTACATTTCGGACAAGTTGATGTGGTGATTGTAGAACGAGACAGCCGTGTCCTTGGGGTTGCGGGCAGTCAGTACGATTTTTAACTTCTTCTCTGCTACCTGGGGAGCAGTTTGGAGTATGATTTTACAGTATTTTTGAATCAGTAAAATGTCTCCGCAAAACCCTTAACATCACAAGACGAGACAGGCAGAGAAAAGAAGAAGTAAGAGCAGCTGTCGGCACTGAGTCCTGCCTGCATTACATAGAAAGACCGAGAATAAAAAGGTTTGGTCTATTGTTACGTATGTCACCTGGCCAGCCAGCCCCGAGAGCCTACAGCACCAAGAACTCAGGCTATAAAGGAAGAGGAAGGCCTCACTAACGGTGGGTCGAGGGTCTCAAGGAAATCCTAAGAAAACATAATATCACTACTGAAAGAGCTTCAGAGCTTCAGAGCTTCAGAGCTTCAGAGCTTCAGAGCTTCAGAGCTTCAGAGCTGGCCAACCATAGAAAACTGCATCTCCCCTCGACGCTTAACAGCAACAGAGGATGAAAAAATTAAAGTAAGTAAAGTAAATTTGACATCAGGAGAATTAGTCTATGAAATATTGTGCGTATTCAGAAGACTGTTTTTAAGCTCAGGTCGCTTATGATCAACTGTTCCGTTAATGTGAAATCCAACGCAAGCTTAAGATCTTTCGCTGTCTACAGCTGGGTAGGTACCCATTCCCACCTGGGTGAAGTGAGGAAAATTCGTGAACAGTAGTGCGTTTCCCAAGGACAGAACGTCGGGCCCCTGGCGGGATTCGAACTCACGACCTTACAGTTGCGAGTCTGAGTGGTATCCAGTTTCTCTAGTTGACCTTTTGCTCCCTGGTCGTATGTTTCCTCTCCATAGGCAAGTCTTGGTAGTATAAGATTTTTGTATATCAATGTTTTTATCTTTCCTGCTGTGCATTTCAAAATATTAAGAGTGTTGATTCCTTTCTCATATTTTTCAGCTATATATATAACTCCTTAAACTGGAGGAATTTGTCGAACGTAACTCCTAGGTATTTTACTGATTTTGTAGTATTGACATTTGTTCCATCTGACCTGACCATCAATGATTTATTTATAGAGGCACCAGCCATCCATGTCCAGGTGCTGTTTTAGCACTTGTTCGTTCGTTTGTTTTGTTTGCTTGTTTAATTAAATGATTGTACGCTTGTTTGTAAAAGTGAATTCGGTGTCTTTCCTCTTACCCTCTTCCCTTTTAATCTAACCTTTACCCCTTGCGCGAAAGCTCACCATCGTACCTGCTTCGGGAGGTAGTCGAACCAGAGATGAGAGTTGAGCACGCGAGGGGAAGCCTGTGACTCCAACATCTCGTCAGAGATCATCTCTATGAAGTTCTGGGACTTTCCAATGGTGGACAGGTCATCAGTCTGAGACAAGATCATCCGGAGAACCTCCCACGTCCAATGGGATCCTGGCAGGAGGGATCAGTAGATAAGTGTGTGTGTGTGGGAGAGGGGTGGGGGGTGGATCGTGCGTACGTGCGTACATGCGCGCGCGCGCGCGCGTGTGTGTGTGTGTGTGTGTGTGCGTGCGTGCGTGTGCGTGTGTTTGCGTGTGTATGTGTATGTGTGTGTGTTTTGGGG
>NW_004797639.1:258599-260568 GCF_000002075.1 Aplysia californica | reverse complement strand
TTCTCTCTCTGTGCGTGCGTGCATGCGTGCGTGCGTACGTGTGTGTGTGTGTGTGTGTGTGTGTGTGTGTGTGAGTGTGTGTGTGTGTGTATGTGTGTGTGTGAGTGTTTGTGTGTTTGTGCGCTTACTCCTTCTTTCCTATCACAGATGTACCGTCCTCATCCCCCTCTCCTTTTTTTTGTTTGTTACTCTCTTGTATTAAAATAGAATCTAAATCGGCACTTACATTATGATCTAATCGTGCTGCAAATGAAGTAAAATTCCTACTTAACCGAAGAAGTAAAGTCTGTATCACCTACCAATTTCTCTAACATCCCCGCCATGTTTGGTTTCGCTTTTTTTTCGCGTCTGTGGGAGTTGGAAGTCTGAAAACAAAATATGAAAGGATGTTCCAGAAAAAAATGTGATGTAACACAGGAAGGAGAGCAAACCACACCAGAGCACCCGCCAACCATCCACCACCCCAGCTGCTGTGTGTATTAACGTATACTCCCGGGATATGGTAGGATTTGCTTTCTCGGAATTTTTTTTCTTCCCTTGCGCATTTATAAGAGACAAGCTGGGCCCCCTTTCGATGAAAGGAGTGATGGATGCATTAACATCAACTGAAAGTCATTGACCTACTATATTTACACTCTACTGGAATACAGAGAGATGTAACAAATTAGATCAAAACAAAATGGGCTTCGCTAAATATCACTTCCTGATTTCCTAAAATTACAAAGACAGAAGTGGCGGCCCACAAAAGCGATCGGCGAAATAAACAAATTTAGTTTTTTACAGCAAAACTGTCTCAAAACGGAAAAAAAAACAAGGGCGCCATGCTCTGGGGAATATTTTAAAGAATCTTTTGGCGAAAACCGCATGTCGATCGTTGCAGCCATTAAAAAGCCTTTTGAATAGCAAAATTCGGCCACCACAAATAGATAATAGATTAACGCCATCTGTTTAGTAGAAAAAGTGCGTATGCTAGTTGATAGTGTCCAATAGTGTATTACGTGCATACTTAGTATGATCAGTAACTGTTACAGATAGAGATTTCAGGATTATAGATGTAAGTCGTTGATCTGAGAGCGGTGATGATTATAGAAATAATGGTGTTGATGATTGATGATGAGAGATTGCGTTTAAATAATGTTAATGTTTGTCCTATACCGTATTCCTCTGCTCCATTGAGTCACGAGGGATGTGGGCACCCCTATCCCGTTCCCTACTGGAACGATCTTTACGGTCACCGTGAAGTTCCGAAATAGTGGGCCTTCTCAGAATTAATTTCGAACTCTTTGAATTCCCAACAAAAACACTGATTGTATTTCTCCCTTATTATCTGCAAAAAGGGCTCTATTTCAGTAAAGGTTACCTAAGGATGCACATAGTATACAAAATGAAGCCACTCAGATGAAACGTAAAGGAGAAGGTAAGCATTACTCAAAATTGCAAATTATGTTTTTAGAACCAATTTGGAAATGACTTCAAAACATAATTGTGAGGCAGCATGGTGGAATCAGGCTCTCGTCAAAATGATCAAAGTGAAGAAACTGGCATTTTTCGGCAGGTTTGAGGATCTTTATCAATTCTTTGTTTTTGCTGAACATCTTTCATGCCCATTAAAGAACACATTTCTGTGTGAATTTTACTGAAAAAAAGTTGACTAAAGGCTCAAAAAATATAAATTTTCAGTTACCACGGACTCTTAAGCTGAGGAAATGACTAATCTTCGGCGGCCATTATCTCACTAATTTTACTTCTGAAACCAGGTGACCCCCACTTCCTTCATTCGCAGATATCTCGACTTACATTCAAGATAAATGGATTCTTTTTTCATCCAAATAAAGACAGGTGAAGGAGCTTTAAGATGATACCAATAACTCTGAATGCCCAAAAATTGACGAGAGCCTGATTCCACCGCGTCGCATCACAATTGATCGAAGCAGGCGCTTGAAACTTTGAGGCAAATGGGTGTAAAAAG
>NW_004797639.1:255208-256188 GCF_000002075.1 Aplysia californica | reverse complement strand
TGTGTGTGTGTGTGTGTGTGTGTGTGTGTGTGTGTGTGTGTGTGTGTGTGTAAGTACGTATGTTGGCATCTGGGTTTTATTCATTTTTGAAAACTCGCTCTGCAATAACATAATTATTGTTTACATTGAGTATTCATGTGAATGATTTTGTTATACATATATTTTTTTACAATTGTTATTCTGCAATGTCTAAAAAAGACCCAAACCTTTCAAGTACGGCTCAAAGGTTCTAAAGAGGGGATAACACATTGTCACAATGCAATTCAAAGTTCTGTCCTATATAGAATGAACTACACAGCAAATATTTACTCTACTGTACCTGTGTCAAACGTCCTGAGGTGAAATATAGGAGTTCGGACAAAACTGACAATGACGCTTTTTGAAAACTCGCGACGGGACGCCATCACCACTAAAGCTTATGATGCCGCCCTTCAAAAAGAAGACATAATAATTGTACACTGTATCTTCAACAAGCGTACAATGCCGCCCTTCAAAAGCTTGTTACGTTATTGTCCTGTCAGGAGGTACGTACAATGGCGTTCTTTCAGATACATCGCCTTCTAGGCGTGGGGCTGTGTCATAGACATGCACCTACTTTGTTTCTATTTTCATTTTGTTGTTTTCTTGTTGTTTTTAGTTTTGCTTTTTACTTGGTTTGTTTTGTTTTTGTTGTTTCATTAAATTGTTTTTTTTTGTTGTTGTTGTTCGATTAAACTCGGGTTTTTTGTTGTTGTTGTTCCATAAAATTGATTTTGTTGTTGTTGTTGGATTAAACTGCTTTTTGTTGATGTTGTTCGATTTAACAGTTTTTTTGTTGCTGTTCGATAAAATTGGTTTTTTGTTGTTGTCCGATTAAACTGTTTTTAGTTGGGTTTTTTTCGATTTAACTGGTTTTTTTTGGTTGTAGTTGTTCGATTAAACTGTTTTTTTGTTCTTGTTCGATTAAACTGTTTTTTGTTGTTGTTGTTCAATTAAACTGT
>NW_004797639.1:253145-254832 GCF_000002075.1 Aplysia californica | reverse complement strand
TTGTTATATGTTATTATCTAAACCTCATGACAAAGATACTACATCACTTTTTAGAATGCGCGTCTCTTTTTCTGAAATGCTGCTGTATTGACTGGGACTTTTAGTTTTTTAGTTTTAGTAGAGGTTTAATGGCGCTCGCAACTGCATAAGGTCATATGAGCGCCAGAAGATTAGAGGTGTTACAAGAGAGTAACAAACATAGAAAAGAAGAAGGGGAGATTATAAGGAAGATAGATGTTTAATAGGAAAGAAGAAGCAAACCACACCAGAGCACCCGCCAACCACCCACTGACTGGGACTGGGATTAGGAAGTGCACAAAAATGGCTGTGGCTGGAAGGGTTAAGGAGGAGGGATGTTTTGTCCCCGTCTCTCAGGGTCAACCAGGGCTCTGTACGTGACACGTCCGTGCCCTTTTCGAAAATGGGACCTTTTTAAATTCCGGACGTCGTCCCCTTCCTCTAAATATAAATATATCGAAGCCTTCTGAGTAGGGCTGGGCAATTAGTCGCTTTAGCAAAATCAAATCAGGATACTATCTTAGTGCACCTCTACGGCAAATAATATGATATGAACCGCTTCGGCAAATGGGCTAGGACCACTTCGACAAGCGGGTAACATTTCAACAAATGGGTGCACCCACTTCGGCAAACGGGCCAGGAAAAAAGAGAGATAAGAGTCTGAATTCGGATACTGTTTCATTGAGAATTATCCGGTTATCCTATAGACTTCTGAGCTTCGCTTAGCATCTGTCCCGCTTTCAACTCGACACAAGGCCACGATACAAGTCGGGAACCGGAGATGGGAGCTAGTAATGATCATATATGTGCGATAAAGTAAACGTAACTTCGCCTCAACGGAAGAGAGCTCACGCCATCTGTTTAAAGCAGCTAATAGTGGGTGCCCCTTTAGCTCGATCAGGTTGAGTTGGGTGGGATCGGGTCAGGTCGGGTCAGGTCGTCGCCTCGGGACAGGTCGTTTTCTGGTGGTTTCAGTCCACACTCTAACCCTGCCGCTATTGTACCCGACGACCAGGAAGTTGAAGTAGAGAGACCTTTACTCTCAATGGCTTAAAGGGGCTCCTTTCCGCAGTTACCTGCTGCAGTGCTGCGGCAGCCTGGAATCCTATAAACATGGTTACATTGATAACTTTCTGTTATCTTTTCTAAGTCGATGGCCTCCATTGTTATTCATTGATGGTATTTCGCGCGGAAATGCCCGACCTCGACATCGCGGTGGCAACATGGACACGTGACTCAGCCTTGTTGTGATTATCTGCAAACCACCCGATCGCGCGACTCGCAGGCCTGAAAACACCAAACGCGTTTGTTTTTGAAGGTCACCGACGGAGTCGATCGGTTAGTGCCACGATGGCCGCTTTGCGCCCTCAATTTGGCTAACCCTCACCACCAATTCGACCCTACCCGACTCGACTCGACCAGATCGCGCTAGTGGGCACTCCCTATAAGAACATAACCATCACACCACATACAGGAGAGCTTGATAGAGTAATAAAATACGGGGTGCCCACTAGGCAACGGGTCGATCGGGCCGGTTGCCTGAGGCGACCGAGTTGGGTGATCGGCCAATCCCATCCGCAGTGAACACCCTGTAAAACAGTTACACTGTATGTAGAGCCAGGCGGGTTGGGGTAATGGTGTAGTTTTATCTTATGTTACCTTTTACTTC
>NW_004797639.1:247272-249079 GCF_000002075.1 Aplysia californica | reverse complement strand
ACATATTTTTAAAATCATTTCATACAAATGAATTGTACTCTCTCAACTTATGAATTTGATGTATCCACATCCATAGGCCTAAAATCCAAGGAGTAATCCTTTTTTGTTTAGTTTTTTTTCAAAGTTTTAGCAAGGTTTTACAGAGCTCGCAATTGCATAAGGTCATATGGATATCAACAGAAAAGTCCAAACGGGGAATCAGGCTTACTCTGCTCATCCCTCTAGCCTCAACAGCACAAAGTCTGCTTCGACTATCAAAGAACTCCAGAAATAGCAGTTCACAAGAGAGTGACAAACATACAAAAGAAGCAGAGGAAAATGACGATAATCAGGAGAAGCAGAAGTTCCCCCTATGTTGTTCCGGCACAGAATGAGCATGACATTGATCAATCAGCTCCCCCTCCTCCTTTGGGAATGGCCTAAAGACACTTCAGTCAGAAGCACTGCCCTTTAAAAAAAATCTAAAATCATTAAGATAAATACATTAATACGCTACACTTGATGATTACGAAGCAGATGTACGTGAAGCCGATAATAGATATAAAATATTCCTGTAAGAGGTATTCACTATTATTTAATATTCACTAGTCACATCATGAATAGTTCAATAGCTCATGACTTTCGAACATCGTACGGCAGAGAACAGCAAACCAAACCATTACACCACAAAAGCCGCGGACATTTAGTTGAGTCAAACGTCCTGCAAAGTATTGGACGTACAAAATGATGGATTTTTTAAATCTGGTTTTGATATAATATATTATAATATTGTCTTAGTCTGAACTATTTCTCGGGATATGTCCCCTTTCTTCCTTTTTTTGTTGTTGTTGTTGCTTATCTTTTAAATTTCCTTTAAAGAAAAGATATCTGTGCTGAATTGACGGGTTTTTTTGGGGGGATTTTTTAAATAACGCATCGGTTCTTCATGATATTATTGAAACATAATTACTTGTTGCGATTTTAGGAGGGTTGACAATTTCAGCCAAACCTCACCCATGACTTTTATTGGGGAACTATCCAGGCGTATCCCCCTTTGCGGTACAAACCTATGAAACATACCTACCTGGAATACCTGGAGGTGTCATCTCTGACTCAGAGGTTGACGTGTAATGACCCGCCCTCCATCTTTCACGGTTACGAGCTCCCGTTGTACATTCTGCCATACAAGGCCAGTCCATGTTTTAATATTGTCGGTCCGTGTTACTCTTTGTCTGCCCTTGGCTCTTCTGCCCCACATTCTTCCCCCCAAGCCCCTCTTTCACAATGTACCGGTATCGTTTTAAGTGACCAACGTATTATATTTTTCTTCTTTTTTTTTTCGTTAAGCAGGCTTTGTCTTGTATGGAGAATCTGACACACCTCATTGAAGCATACTCATCGATAAAACGCGTTTTATTCTTGAGCAATATAATCGAACTAAATGTAAATTATAAGCAATTTGCGAAAGTCTGATTGCTTATTTTTAACACCAGAGACAAAAAACCCCTACAAACCCATAGCTTTTGTTGTGTTGTTCCTATCAGGAATAACGAAAAGCAAGAAAATTGTATGTCGTGACCATAGCATTAAACCGCATTTTCATGATGTTGAAAGGCGTTTCTTTGAAAGAGCTTTGGGAGGGTGTATGAAAACTTTACTCATCAATAGAGTGTTTTATGAGATGTGATGTGGGCCAATGGCCTTAAACACTGAATAAACTTACTTACTATGATATGGGAGGGTGTAACAATCGAAAATGCTCGAAATTATGGACTTGAGTGGATTGCTTGTGACAGCGACGATTTTTATAAACTGTAATTTGAATGCC
>NW_004797639.1:240578-241649 GCF_000002075.1 Aplysia californica | reverse complement strand
CCTCTCTGATTCAACCAAGGAGACGTATACCTGGAAATAATGATAGATGTCACTGTACGTGTTCGAGAAATAAAACTTCTTTTAAAAAAACGCTAATTGGGGTGATTTGAAGAACAATGAATAAACTACAAAACAACCATAATTGTGATGATTTGAAAAACAATTGACAATCCACAAACCACCCATAATTGTGTGTTTGTGCATTAAAGAACAAATAATCTACAAACGTACAAACGAACCACCCGAGAACGGTCTATCTCTCTCTCCCCCCAGAAGTGACGAGAACGAGCCAGAGAAAGATAGCAAGGCTCCAGAATTTCCAGTAAAAACTTCAACCTCCGTCGCACAACTGACTGACAGGTGATCAACCACTCTTTTCCAAAAGGTTTTTAAAGTTTTTTTCCTCCTCCCCTCTCCCTTCGCACTCTTTCCCCTCCTCCCCCTCCCATCCATCAGGTTTGGTAACACGTTTCTTCTCCTCGTCTTCCCTCCCGTCTACCCCTCGCCTCCATCCCCCCCGCCCTATCCCCCCCGCCCTATCCTCCCCCCTCCTCATATCCCATCCTACCCATCCCACCCTCTCCCCTCGCATTCTTCCCCCTCCTTCCCCTCCCCTCCCCCCCTCCCATCCACCAGGTTTGGTAACACATTCTTCTTCCGTCACTGCGGAGATTTCTGGTTGCCTCCTTTCTTCAGCGACCTTGACCTTGACTACAGGAGACATGTGCAGCAGCTTCCAAATCTGGAGATAAGGGAGGACGATGTTCTAGTTTGCTCTTATCCCAAATCTGGTATACTTCTTAGTTTGGTGTTGCTGCTGTTGTTACGTTTGTCGTTGTTGTTTTTGTTGCTTTTGTTGTTTAAAAAATGTTTTTGTTACTGTTGATGTTCAAGGTGAAGTATCTGTTTGATCAAATGATCACTCCTTCCCCTCAATAATATTTGGAAACATGTTATAGTCACCCAAAGACAGTACATGACAAGATGGTTCACTCAGCCAAAAAAGTGTCCGTCGGAAGTTCGCTCTTTGCTTCAGATGGCGCTGCAGTCTGTTTTGAAGCTCTCTTTCGT
>NW_004797639.1:235549-236227 GCF_000002075.1 Aplysia californica | reverse complement strand
GGACAAGATAATCTATCTCTCCTCCTGTCTAGGACAAGATAATCTATATCTCCCCCTGTCTAGGACAAGATAATCTATCTCTCCTCCTGTCTAGGACAAGATAATCTATCTCTCCTCCTGTCTAGGACAAGATAATCTATCTCTCCTCCTTGTGTCTAGATCAAGATAATCTATCTCTCCTCCTTGTGTCTAGATCAAGATAATTTATCTCCAGGGGCGTGGCGTCACTTCCGGAGAAGGTGGCGCAAAGAACAAATTTATTCACAACGAATAGTATTGCCTACTTATTACAGGCCTAGAAACTGTAGACGCGGGGAAACCTAGATCTAGACCTAGGGGGAGACCCTTGCGACCGGCAACGGGAGGCTTACCCGCCCTCCTCCCACTAGCCTAATTATAGACACCTTAACTAAAGACTGGCATATTTAGGGATGAACACTGTATAAGAGATTTGTTGGAAGAAAATAATGTGATATTTAATCAAGTTTTGGAAAATGGTATTCCCTTTTTTGAAAATCCTTCTCCATTTTAAAGGGTGGCGCCATTGCGCCATTTGCGTTTGGAGAGCCACGCCACTGTCTATCTCTCCTTCTTGTGTCTAGAACAAGATGATCTGTATCGTCTTCTTATATCCAGAACAAGATAATGTATCTCTCCTCCTTCTGTCTAGGACAAGAT
>NW_004797639.1:232239-233829 GCF_000002075.1 Aplysia californica | reverse complement strand
AAATGAGTTCTTTAATGGGCATGAAAGGTGTTGAGCCAAAAAAAACTTTTAAAAAATTGATAAAAATAAACAAACCTGCAGAAAAATGAAAGTTTCTTCACTTTGATTATTTTGACGAGAGCCTGATTCCACCACGCTGCCTCACATTTAATTTTTCTTTATTTTGTTGTTTTGTGTTCCTGCCCATGCTGTTATACAGAACTTGATCATATGTTTTATGGTTGAATGATAGAATATGGACATCAATGTTTTATCAACTTTAAAATGCATTAGCTTCCTTTAAAAAAGTCTTTTGTTCACTTTTTTTATGCAGGAGAGAAGTGTGGACACGCTATTTGAATATTAAATAGTGAATAGTAAATATTGAATATTGAATGCTGAAAAGTGGATAGTAAATATTGAATAATGACTATTAAATAGTGAATAGCAAATATTGAATAGTGAATATTGAATATTGAATAGTAAATATTGAGTAGTGAATATTGAATATAAAAAAAAGAAGTAAATATTAAATAGTGAATGTTGAAGAGGGAATAGTAAATATTGAATAGTGAATAGTGAATATTGAATAGTAAATAGTGAATATTGAATAGTAAATATTTAATACAGAATATTGAATAGGGAATATTGAATATTGAATAGTGGACATTGAATAGTGAATAATGAATAGTGAATATTGAATAGTGAATATTGAATAGTGGATATTGAATACAGTGGAACTCGGATTCAACGAGGTCGTCGGACCTGACCTAAAATCTCGTTGAATCCGAGCGTTCGTTATAGCAAACACGAGGTTTTGTGTAGACAATTACAAAATTACAGACACTGAGCAAGTAATGTACAAGAAAAGTCACAAGTAGTGCCTGAAATGCCTGCATACTATGAGTTGTGTAAAAAAAAAAGACCGATTTGTTCAAATACACGCACCTGTGTCTTCTCGATTGTTTACCAAAAAGTTGTGTTGCTGTGTAGAGCCTAGTAAACAGCAATTTTTGATTCCATAGACCAGTGCACAATTCATAGCGTAGATCTACGTCAAGACTAGTTTATTATTGTAATAATGATCAGTTGCCGAGGGGAAAAAAAGACTGTGACGCGTTTGTATCTGCGACATTCAATGTGCAGACCGCTTGTGCCCCCCTCCCCCTCCCCGACACGCACACACAGCCACACATGTGCAGGCCGCCCATCCGACCCCGACACACGCTAGATTAGACACGTGCGCGTGCCAACAACACATGTGTTGGTATTTAAAAAGGCCGCTGATTTGTCGCATGCAACTGGTTAAGCGAATAATGGTCGACACATTAATATAGATTGCCTAGTAAAAAATGTAACCACCTTATCCCGTTCTTCCCCTGGGCTCTGCAATACCAGCAGACATAACTTTTTTTTTTTGCTTCTGCGTACTCCTGCAGGTGAAGTCGGAGACTGGAAGAACTGGTTCACAGTGGCGATGAACCGACACTTCGAGGAACAGTACGGCCGGCACATGGCTGGCTACAGAACTGTCTACAAGTACCAGCTGTGACCAGGAGGCATCATCAACGGTCGCCTCTTTCACCTTGGTGTTGGGGAGAGAGAGTGAGA
>NW_004797639.1:229972-231454 GCF_000002075.1 Aplysia californica | reverse complement strand
CGTAGTATTTGACCTTGTTCTGCAGACGTCAGTTGTGGAGCAGACATTGACAATCATGATATCCCATTCCTTCCTGTTGTCTGTCTTCCTGATCAGCTCAGTTTTTTCCCATTATGTTATTCGTTACAAAGTTGTTCAGGCCATCTGTGTATGTTGCTCTTTGTCTTCCTCCGCTCTTCTTTCACTCTGTCTTTCCACACAGCAGCAGCTTCTCTAGTCCATTTGATCTATTTATGGCATGGGGCCAAAGAAGAATCTCAGTTGTCTTTATCTGATGGTTCTGATTACATGTATAAGTTTTTAAAATTTCGGGTAACAGAAAAAGGAAAAAAACCCCCAACAAAACAGCCCTGTATGAATAATGTCTCGACGAAGCGTTGTCAAATTATGTCCAGTTGGCACGTTGTCAACGAGGTAACATCGTGCTTGAGTCTGGCCTGTACGTGTCCTGCACGAGAGGGTGTTTCTGTTCCAGTCACTCACGGTCGAGGAATATTTTTAGTCTTAGTAAGAGTTTTACGGCACTCGCAACACAATAAGGTCATATAAGTGCCGAAGAATGGATGTGTTACAGGAGAGTAAATACACTCAGAACGAAGGACGAGAATTACGGGAGACAGCTGTTTGAAGAGGGTGCGCTGGTGGGGCGGTTAGTGCCCTCGTCTCCGAAGCGGAAAGACAGGTTCGAGCCTCGGTTCGGACACGGATTTTTTCGCCCCCTCCTGCCCACTCAACAGTAATGGGTACCTGACTTCGAGTTGGGGAAGTAAAGGCGGCGTAGAAAGGCACTGACCACCCTACCACAATATGCCGAAGGACCAGGACGTTGTCTCACTAACAAAGCAATCCCCAATGTCAGGATCGGATGCGGGAACAACTTTACTTTACTTTTAGATGTTTGATAGGAAAGAAGGAGCAAACCACACCTGAGCACCCGCCAACACCCATGACATTTATTCTTTTAATGTACCTGTTTTACGCTCTCATCGACGCAAATTAGACCATTAAAAATTAGCAGGTGCGCTTCCGATCCTGTCAGGGCCAATCCGGTCTAAGAGGGATCTAACACCTAGCCTTTTCGGATGAGTTCGAAAATCTCGGAGTTCCGGTGTGCAAGTTGCACACGTGATAGATCCCTTGGTGGTCCTAATACCGGTAAGAGTAGGCTCCGGCCGCCGCCTGGGCAAAATTTAGAATTAATTTCTACCAAACCGAAAATGTTCAATAATTATGCCCCGCGCGCTCATTTTACCATGTTATGAAGTTGCAAACGTCGTAAAACTTACCACCGTTACCTACATTTCTGTTCCCGGCCCAGGGGGCACAAACCTGTATTATAATATCCTAGAGCAGGCATGCGCAGATAGATAGATAGATAGATAGATAGATAGATAGATAGATAGATAGATAGATAGATAGATAGATAGATAGACAATGAGACAGAGAGGCAGAAAGAGACAGAGAGACCAAGAGAAATAAAGA
>NW_004797639.1:225455-229347 GCF_000002075.1 Aplysia californica | reverse complement strand
CATTATTATTATTATTATTATTACTACTACTACTTCTTCTACTACATTATGTATCATTATCATATTGTTATAATAATCATGGTCCATGTATTTCTATTTGTTGATGATGTAAATATGCCCCTTGTATTGTAAGTTGTCATTAAAAAAAAATAACTACAATAATAAATAGACTTTAATAAAGCTACAACTTTGTCATATACGAAGAGGCTATTTAGTTGAAAACATTCCTGCTTTTGGATAGTTTGTGTTTGTCAGTTTGTTTGTCGCTGTTTTTTTTGTTTGTTTGTTGTTGTTGTTGTTGTTTTTTTTGGGGGGGGGAGGCGGTGCTTTTCTGTTTTGGGGTTTGTTTTTGGTATGCTTTTGTTGCTTATTTTTTGACAAATCGTCGTCTTTTAGTACTATAGGGCTGCGTTGATTAGAAAAAACCGCACAAATATTTCATCATTGTCATTTGAGAACATAGGCTGGTATAACTCAACATCAGAGACATCCAGCCATCGGCATGCTATGAATGTTTCTATGCCAGGACATCTGCTGACGTCAACAGAAAAACAATTCCCGCTGACTGACCTGGTAACAGGACAAACGCGCGGAGCGTGCCTATGGCTCTATTTCTCTGATGTCGAGTTCAACCTTCTGTCTTTTTTCTGGGTAACAATGATAAAAACAATATTACTGCGGTTTTAGACCTAAAAAACCTGAACTTCATTTAAAAAACGTCACAAAAAATAAAATTAAAATCCTCCACGTGAGCGAGAAACTATGCAAATTTTGGACCTTTAAACGTTTGTGCTGTGAATATTAATTGAAGCATCAAAATGTTATTTTAAAAAAAAAGACATTTCCTATTATTAAGATTATTTAATATTGTTCAATGAAAGGAGAAGTGTAAACATTCAAATGACTAGATATTTTTTTTTGTTTCCCTATAGTCCGTGCCATAATTCGTGAACATGTTCGAAGCTAAATATCTCAACAATCATTTGTTCGATTTTTAAACCAAATTTTTAGTGATGGTTATGTGCACCCACGACATCATGAAATTCAAATTAGGTAGCTAATTAATGACTGGTTAACTAATTACTCTCTGTCATTAGTACATCACATTTAGTGCTTACAGTATCTATAATCCAAACACGAAAAGATGTGCTCATTCAGGGGAGTACACAAAAATTAAACAAAATATGGCAAGGAGTTAGTAGTCAAAGCATTGGCCTGTATGATTTCTTTCACATAGTAAACTTTATTCCCACCATCGTATTTCCTGAAGGTAAACTCAACACGTCTCACTGCTTTCCAAAGGTATGTTTATATCATAATTATTGGACAACCATCTTTTCAACTTTCTGGGAGTAATAAATTCATTTCTTTCAAACATCTGAACAATTGCTCATAGGACAACCTCCCTATTGAAACTATCAGTCTTCAAAGGCCGCCCTCTTTAAACGAGGAAAATCTGTCTCTTCACCCATTTCGTGCTGCTTTAATCCATCTTGACAATGTGCTTTTGGTCAAACCTAAGGCATGCCGAGTTTTTGTTGTTGTGTGGATTCCCTATACCATGGTACAAAGCTCCTGTCTTCGCCTTTCTATTAAAATGGGAGTAGAGTTGAAGCGTAACCTTTTGAAGAGTGGCGAAAGTCTGTTTGAATGACTTCTTGTCCCTCATAGTGCAAACACATTTTTGACACAAAAGAATTCAAGCACAAAACTTAGAAGGGAAATCGAGTTATTAAAGTTATTTTGCGACATGATTCAAATTCCAAAGCTAGACTACACGTCAGGGGGCTCTCGTGTTATAGAGGTTAAAGTGTTCGCCTCTCATTCAATATGTCCCGGTTCGAATCCGGATGGCGACTTGAAATGTTCTTCTTTAAAATATTCTCCTTTCACATCCTTTCCTGCTCTCTAACAATGTTCTGTCGTCTACTTTTGTCTTCATTTTCTGCCCCATCCCCTCACCTCCTTTGCCCCCATCCTCTGGGCTCCTGACTCTTTCTGCAGCCTTTCTACTGCTACTCCTTGGCTCCTCCTTACTGCTGTCTTTCAGCCTCACCTCTGATCTTCTGGTTGGAAAGATCTACACCTAGCCTTTTTGGGCAAGGGCGAAAAAATGTGGGAGGTCCCTTGTGCAAGTTGCGCACGCAAAAGATCCATTGGTGGTTTAAAATCGATAACAGTAGGCTTCGGCCGCCATCCGGGCAAAGTTCAAAATTTGCTACCAACTGGAAATGTTTAATGAATCCCGCGCGCTCATAATGACCGTATGCAGTTGGAGCATAAATTTGATGAATTGATTAATTATGCGCGCATTCATTAATCAACTTCACCACATACCACTACTTCCGACTTATGAACTGAGATGACTCCTCCCTCTGTCCCCGGTATTAACTATACTGACGAGGACTTCAGTTTTTTTTTTTAAAAGGGAACCCCAATAACTCGGCCATCTTTGGAGCAAAGTTTCCATTAAAGTTCGCAGAAATACAATTCAACTACGGAGACACTAGTCTACTTTTTTAATATGAAAAAAATCGACCCACACGTTCTAAAAATGTCCAGTTTTTAATTATTTTTTTACAAACAAATCAATAAAACGCAGAAAGGTTGCAACTTCTTAAAAATCAATCGTATTATTGTCCCATCTCAAATAGTCACTATTTTTGCATTGTAGAAGAAATTAATATAAACTTGATATTGCTAAATAAACTTCAAGAAGGTAATTGCGATCTAACTCTCCAGGTGTTGACCATTTCTCACCATACATGCGAAGATGACCAGTGAAAGATCATTATTTCCCTCGTCAGCTGGCCCCTATTCGCACCATGTTATTCACGCGAGATCGGTGACCCAATGCATGGAAACTGTTCGACGCCGTACATTCCATGGTCTGTTTCTCTTGAAGTCACTTCCCCTTATTATTTGCTAATTGGCACCTGATATGATTAATGCCACATTGTTTGCACTCTTGGATAAGGAAATTAATTAACTGGACCGGTTAAAAAGAAATGAAATTACAAATGATTTGAAATTTGAAACCACTGCTAGGCTTTTGTGTTTTGTTTCTGATGTCGTTAAATACAGATCCAGCAACAGCTGGGCTTTCGATCTTCTCTTAAATGCCATACGGTGATAAATAAAGGTGATAACAAGTTGCTGTGATGTTCCATAGTGTGTGCTGTCAATGGAAGGTCTTGGAGGGAGAAGAGTAGCCCTCATTTCATTCATTAGGACCGTGCAGTGCAGTGGAACAGGTGATGATCCACAGTCTCATATGTCGTGTAATCATACAAAGCTAGCATTGGGGGAAGTACTGGATTGTATGACTCCTCGGTACGTTGGTTGATTTTTGTGGCGGTAGGAGGGAGAGCTGGAGTTTTTCTTTGGCTGTTTTATGCATGGCTCTGTGTAAATATGGTATACACAACTGTACGCAGTTCATTCTCATCTATCATTTCTAACTGTAATTTGGAGTATTTATTCAATTTCCCCACTCCTACTACAATGCTGCAGTGTGCTGCAGTGTATCTGACAGAGAGCAAGATCATCGGTGTTGAGAGTCTAATCAGACTTCAGAAGATTCACCGCATCACTGAAGAAGATTAGGAACAGAGAGCTGCTCAGACAGGAACCTTGGGATAGGCCTGCCTTGACTACTTCCCTTGACAAGTGGACATTGTTCACCTTGGTTTCGATTTTTCGATAATTTGATCCATTCAAAAACTTTGCCTTGTTTCCCGAGGGACATCATTTTCTTGAGCAAGCCTTTTTCTCACACTCTATCATACGCTTGTTGGAGGTCTGCGAAGATGGTGACAGTGTGCTTTGCCTCCAGAAAGCCAGCCTTGATGTCTTGAGTTAGCTTGTACAGTTGATCTTCGTGCCCCTCCCC
>NW_004797639.1:222995-224805 GCF_000002075.1 Aplysia californica | reverse complement strand
ACAAACACACACACACTCACTCACTCTCTCTCTCTCTCTCTCTCTCTCACACACACACACACACACACACACACACACACACACACTAACCTCAAACATATCATCAGTATCAAAAAGTGATGCTGTTGTTAAGTGAACACACTGGACGTTACTAGATCTAGCACTTACATAATGTCACTACGCTAGCACAATGGCAGAATTCAGAGTAAGGACATAGTGCTACGAGCCTGTTATTGTGTTCGGTGGTACTTTTCCTAACTTTTGGTAAAAGCCCTCTTGTCTTCACAGTCTGTACCTCTTCTATTGTTCTCCTCAATTTTCGTAAGGCACATTGAGGCAGAGTGGTGGAACCAGGCTCTCGTCAATTTTTGGGCATGTAGAGTTATTGGTATCATCTTAAAGCTTGTTCACTTGTCTTTATTTGGATGAAACAAATATCAATTTATCTTGGATACAAGTCGAGATATTTGCGAAAGAAAGAGATGGGGGGCATCTGTTTTCAGAGGTAAAATTAGTGAGAAAATGGCCGCCAAAGATGAGATATTTCCGTAGCTTAAGAGTCCGTGGTACCTGAAAAATTTACATTTTTGTGCATTTAATCAACGTTTTTCAGAAAAATTCACACAGAAATGAGTTCTTTAATGGGCATGAAAGGTATTGAGCCAAAAAATTAAAAATTTGATAAAAAATCACAAACCTGCGAAAAAATGCAAGTTTCTTCACTTTGATTATTTTGACGAGAGCCTGATTCCACCACACTGCCTCACATATCTTGATAACGACTCCGACTAATCTTACAATTTTGATGGAGCAGATAGAACATTAGGTTTCTGACCTCTTGGTCTTAGTATCTCAAACCTGCCCAATATGTCAGAAAGAACTTTATAATTCGAGGGTAGCATCTCGTTAGAGTTTCTTTAGCACATGTGTTTTAAAAATATACGTGAGCTACCCTCAGGGGTGCTACCCTCAAACTGAACGCCATTGAATGCGAACAAGGAAGGACAAACGAAATCAAGCGCTCAAAGGTCTACATTATTATTGCTCTAGGAGCGAAACTGCGGCCGGATTATAATTTTATGACAAAGTTGGCGTATTTGATATGCAAATTACAAGAAGGTTTGGTCGCTTTTAAGAACAAGCGGGCTAACCCAGATTTCGGGGATTTCCAGAAATCTTGATCTACTCCAAAAGTGGGCATTGCCCTACCTATAGGAGAAGTTTGGTTTCATAGGTCATAGAGAAAACTCTCCTTGTCTTTTAAAGAAGCTGAACAAGGGGCAAAAACTTTACCTTCGATTTTCTCTAAACAGCATTTTTCGGGATAACCCCCTTGTGCTTGAAAGCGATCATTTCAACCTCACCGGCGTCTGGCAGTCACAAAAGAAAAATGCTTGGCAAGTTTTACCATTATTAGAGAATAAAAATTCTAACTGAACAATTTTGTTCCATTAATCTAAAACGTAGTAAAAATGAGCTGTGACTTTTAGCAAGCGCAGTGACGATGACTAATAAAACTGCAATAAGTGCAGAGCTCTTGTATGAAGTTTTGTGAGAGTGATCGCATATAAGGAAACACGCTGACAGATCGTAGGTGCACATGTGTGAGTGTGTGTTTGTGTGCGTGCGTGCGCGCGCGCGCGCGTATGTGTGTGTGTGTGTGTGTGTGTGTGTGTGTGTGTGTGTGTGTGTTTGTATGTATGTACACACGTACTAACAAAAAAAACAACAACAACCCTTGAAAGATCTCTCTCTCTTTCTCAACAAAAGTGACGAGAAAGACCCAGAGAAAGACACCAAGGCTCCAGAA
>NW_004797639.1:220949-222534 GCF_000002075.1 Aplysia californica | reverse complement strand
TGTGTGTGTGTGTGTGTGTGTGTGTGTGTGTGTGTGTGTGTGTGTGTGTGTATGTGTGTGTGTGTACACGTGACGTGAAACACCAAAACTAATGTGCCAGGATCTGGACAATAAAGATGTATCTTATCTTATCTTATCTTATCCATCAGGTTTGGTAACACATTCTTCTTCCGTCACTGCGGAGGTTTCTGGTTGCCTCCTTTTGTCAACGACCTTGACCTTGACTACAGGAGACATGTGCAGCAGCTTCCAAATCTGGAGATAAGGGAGGACGATGTTCTTATTTGCTCTTATCCCAAATCTGGTATACTTCTTAGTTTGGCGTTGCTGCTCCTCTTACTGTTGTTGTTGTTGTTGTTGTTGTTGTTGTTGTTGTTGTTGTTGTTGTTGTTGTTGTTGCCACTATTGATGTTGGTGTTTTTATTTTTGTTGTGTTATTGTTTCTGTTGTTATTGTTGTTGTAGTTGTTGCTGTTCTTGTTCTTGTCGTCGTTGTTGTTGTCGTTGTTGATACTTCGTCTTCTGTTATATTGCTGTACGTTGAGCCCCTTACAAAGGACCTAAATCCCCACTCGATGAGCTCTGTTTGAAGACATACAGAAACAACAGAGGGAAAAACGCAAAAAAGCAAGACCTACCAGTTTTGCCTTCCATCCAACTGCAATCATGATCAACATTGCCTTTCTCATCCACGATCAGGGTTTGGGCTACACACACACTTTTTCTACCTATCTTGGGATAGCCTTTTAACATTACTCCACGCCTCTTCTTTTATTCTGTACACATTCTCGGTGACGCTTCTCGATCCCACGTGCCCCCCCCCCCTCCAATCCCTTGATCTCTTAATCTGTTGATCCCAATCCACCATTTTCTTTATCATATTATACAGTTTCCTGGCTTTCTGAAGGTATGTCCAATCCATCACCACACCCTTACTCGCAGTTCAGCTCCACACGCTACGGGGCTTTTACATAGATTACAGCCTACAATTTCATTTAGGCTGACGTATGCGCATCATGTTTGGTTCTTATCGTGGCGTCGGTGGCTTAGTGGTTGAGCTCTCGGACTCGCAACCGTTAGGTCGTGGGTTCGAATCCCGTCAGGGGCCCAACGTTGTGTCCTTGGGAAAGGCACTTTTCACAAATTGTTCTCACTTCACCCAGGTGGAAATGGGTACCCGCTATAGACAGTGAACGATCTTGTCAGTTTGATAGTGTTTGAGCGCGTGAAATCCGCAGCTTGCACTGTATGCTTCTGCGGAAGCCGAGTATGTTTCTGAGTGTTCTCAGAGGGTCTGATGGGGTAATAATAGTTGTAAAGCGCATAGAGCATGCTCTTGAGAATGGATATGCGCAATATAAATGCAATTATTATTAATTATTATTGTCTTCTGTCCTCAGGTCTTCACTGGCATGAGGCGATAATCCGCATGTTACAGAACCAGAGCGCTGAGCACAGACCTTACGACGCCGTTTATCTACACAAGCACTCAGAATCTTTCTTGAGCCAACAACCGTCCCCCAGACTCCTCACCACTCACGTTCCCTTCAGGTAAGACCAACGCACGCCAGCTGGGAGGAGGGTTG
>NW_004797639.1:218867-219925 GCF_000002075.1 Aplysia californica | reverse complement strand
GTGTGTGTGTGTGTGTGTGTGTGTGTGTGCATGTGTGTGTGTGTGTTTGTGTGCGCGCGTATGTGTATGCACTGACCCCAACATCAAAAACAATGTTTGTATTGCAGGATTGCAGGTTCTTAACCGATTTTTTCAGTTGCATGTGTTCTGGAAACATGTACAAATGTATTCGAAATTCTAATTCTAATGCTCGAAATGAAAGCAAACAAGAAAAACTTGTGTTACGACGTGGAGGAATCAGGCGTTCGTCAATTTTTGGGCATGTGGAGTTATTGGTACCATCTTAAAGCGTGTACATTTGCCTTGCTTTTGATGAACGAATTATCCATTTATCTTGAATATCAGTTGAAATATTTGCAGTTGAAGGAGGTGGGGGTCTCTTGGTTTCAGAGGTAGAATTAGCCAGAAAATGGCCGCTAAAATTGGGCTATTTAATTTTACATAGCCTGAGAGTCCATGGAAACTGACAATTTATATTTTTATGCCTTTAATTGACGTTTTTCAGTAAAACCCACACAAAAATGAGTTCTTGAATGGACATAAAATGTGTTGAGCCAAAAAACAACTTTTCGATAAAAATTGCCAAATCGGCGGAAAAATGACACTTTCTTCCGTTTCATTAGATTCTAATTTGACGAGCGCCCGATTTCACCACGATGCCTCATAATTCATAATTTCCTTTTTTCCATTTTAGGTACCTACCAAAGCAAGCCTTTGAGAAGAAGATCAAAATCGTCTACCTCAACCGGAACCCGAAGGATGTCCTTGTGTCCTACTTTTCTCACAGGGCCAACAACTCGGGACTGATGAACTACCCGGGGACGTTTGAACAGTTTTATTATCTCCTCTTGGAGGTCGGCTGTGAGCGCTTATTTTTTATTTATTTGGTTATTCTTAAAGTAAACGTAAACTTGGACCTTGGGTGGTTGGCGGGGGCTCTGGTGTTGTTTGCTTCTTCTTTCCTACCAAACATCTATCGTCTCTATCTCCTCTTCTTCTTTTTTTGTGTTTGTTACTCCCTTGTAACACCTCTAATCTTCGGCACTTATATGGCCTTA
>NW_004797639.1:214799-217378 GCF_000002075.1 Aplysia californica | reverse complement strand
TGTGTGTGTGTGTGTGTGTGTGTGTGTGTGTGTGTGTGTGTGTGTGTGTGTTTATGTGTTTGTGTGTGTGGGGAGGGGGGGAGTTGGAGGTTTGGAGGGCGGCATCTAGCAACCACAGAGCTCACGATCAGCTTACTGTCCTCTGCACATATTCACGCTTAACGAACTATGACAGGTTGGCGGACAGATACCGGAGTGTCCTCTCCTTTCTCTCAGTCCGGTCCCCACTATGTAAGGGAATGAGGGAAGAGGGGGAGAGAGAGAGAGAAAGAGAGAGAGATAGATAGAGAGAGAGATATACATAGAGAGGGAGAGAGAGAGAGAGAGAGAGAGAGAGAGAGAGAGAGAGAGAGAGAGAGTGAAGCACGGGAGAGACCGACAGACAGACCGTTGGACTACCTGACGACATTCCCTCTCTATCCACCTTTGGCCATCAAGAAATTATATATAGTGACACCAGCCATCCATGTCCAGGAGCTGTTTTAGCCTTATTATCTATCTTTGGTCACCCTCTCTCACACACCTTCCAATCCTATACTTGAGGCTCCCTGTTTGTCCGGCTCATTCCCCACAGTGCCAGGTTCGCCGGTGAGTCCCCTCTCCGTTTTAGACACTTTCCCTCTCTCCTCTCTCCTGTCACACCATAGAACCCTCCAACTGAGGCCCCTGCCCGCTCCTGCCCAGACCCTGCAAACACCCCCCCTCCCCACCAGGGATCTGTTATGTGATTATTACAACAGGCCCCCGCCGTCCGTCCCCCGACCTCCTATTACTTATGTACACAGCTATCACTACTGTGCTATGGTTATATAGTTTTCTGTTCTTCATGTCTAATCATAAGATATCATTTAGAACTGACGATCGTTGGCCGCGTATGTTCTGCCATTTGTTAATACTTAACAAGCTCAAAGTTTATATGAAAAGATATGGTCTAATATCCGCCTATTGATATCATTTTTTCATGTTTATGTAATTTCACGACTTAATTTGTGCTTACTTCCCTTTGTGATTGAATTGTTTACCTTGACTGGGAAAATGAAAGACATTGTGAGGGAATGGAGGGAGGGGGCGGAGGGTGGGGTGGATGTGTTTGTGTGTGTGTGTGTGTGTGTGTGTGTGTGTGTGTGTGTGTGTGTGTGTGTTTATGTGTTTGTGTGTGTGGGGAGGGGGGGAGTTGGAGGTTTGGAGGGCGGCATCTAGCAACCACAGAGCTCACGATCAGCTTACTGTCCTCTGCACATATTCACGCTTAACGAACTATGACAGGTTGGCGGACAGATACCGGAGTGTCCTCTCCTTTCTCTCAGTCCGGTCCCCACTATGTAAGGGAATGAGGGAAGAGGGGGAGAGAGAGAGAGAAAGAGAGAGAGATAGATAGAGAGAGATATATACATAGAGAGGGAGAGAGAGATATATACATAGAGAGGGAGAGAGAGAGAGAGAGAGAGAGAGAGAGAGAGAGAGAGAGAGAGAGAGAGCGAGAGAGAGAGAGTGAAGCACGGGAGAGACAGACAGACAGACCGTTGGACTACCTGACGACATTCCCTCTCTATCCACCTTTGGCCATCAAGAAATTATATATAGTGACACCAGCCATCCATGTCCAGGAGCTGTTTTAGCCTTATTATCTATCTTTGGTCACCCTCTCTCACACACCTTCCAATCCTATACTTGAGGCTCCCTGTTTGTCCGGCTCATTCCCCACAGTGCCAGGTTCGCCGGTGAGTCCCCTCTCCGTTTTAGACACTTTCCCTCTCTCCTCTCTCCTGTCACACCATAGAACCCTCCAACTGAGGCCCCTGCCCGCTCCTGCCCAGACCCTGCAAACACCCCCCCCCCTCCCCACCAGGGATCTGTTATGTGATTATTACAACAGGCCCCCGCCGTCCGTCCCCCGACCTCCTATTACTTATGTACACAGCTATCACTACTGTGCTATGGTTATATAGTTTTCTGTTCTTCATGTCTAATCATAAGATATCATTTAGAACTGACGATCTTTGGCCGCGTATGTTCTGCCATTTGTTAATACTTAACAAGCTCAAAGTTTATATGAAAAGATATGGTCTAATATCCGCCTATTGATATCATTTTTTCATGTTTATGTAATTTCACGACTTAATTTGTGCTTACTTCCCTTTGTGATTGAATTGTTTACCTTGACTGGGAAAATGAAAGACATTGTGAGGGAATGGAGGGAGGGGGCGGAGGGTGGGGTGGATGTGTTTGTGTGTGTGTGTGTGTGTGTGTGTGTGTGTGTGTGTGTGTGTGTGTGTGTGTGTGTGTGTGTGTGTGTGTGTGTGTGTGTGTGTTTATGTGTTTGTGTGTGTGGGGAGGGGGGGAGTTGGAGGTTTGGAGGGCGGCATCTAGCAACCACAGAGCTCACGATCAGCTTACTGTCCTCTGCACATATTCACGCTTAACGAACTATGACAGGTTGGCGGACAGAAATACCAAAAGATACAACGAAAGATCACCCCTTTCCAAATTTCCGCCAAACCCCATTCAGGCATTACCCACATACGGCTATCAAGGCCCTGATATAATGACCCTACAGTAACATTGATATACTTATAGAG
>NW_004797639.1:212507-214699 GCF_000002075.1 Aplysia californica | reverse complement strand
TGTGTGTGTGTGTGTGTGTGTGTGTGTGTGTGTGTGTGTGTGTGTGTGTGTTTATGTGTTTGTGTGTGTGGGGAGGGGGGGAGTTGGAGGTTTGGAGGGCGGCATCTAGCAACCACAGAGCTCACGATCAGCTTACTGTCCTCTGCACATATTCACGCTTAACGAACTATGACAGGTTGGCGGACAGATACCGGAGTGTCCTCTCCTTTCTCTCAGTCCGGTCCCCACTATGTAAGGGAATGAGGGAAGAGGGGGAGAGAGAGAGAGAAAGAGAGAGAGATAGATAGAGAGAGAGATATACATAGAGAGGGAGAGAGAGAGAGAGAGAGAGAGAGAGAGAGAGAGAGAGAGAGAGCGAGAGAGAGAGAGTGAAGCACGGGAGAGACCGACAGACAGACCGTTGGACTACCTGACGACATTCCCTCTCTATCCACCTTTGGCCATCAAGAAATTATATATAGTGACACCAGCCATCCATGTCCAGGAGCTGTTTTAGCCTTATTATCTATCTTTGGTCACCCTCTCTCACACACCTTCCAATCCTATACTTGAGGCTCCCTGTTTGTCCGGCTCATTCCCCACAGTGCCAGGTTCGCCGGTGAGTCCCCTCTCCGTTTTAGACACTTTCCCTCTCTCCTCTCTCCTGTCACACCATAGAACCCTCCAACTGAGGCCCCTGCCCGCTCCTGCCCAGACCCTGCAAACACCCCCCCTCCCCACCAGGGATCTGTTATGTGATTATTACAACAGGCCCCCGCCGTCCGTCCCCCGACCTCCTATTACTTATGTACACAGCTATCACTACTGTGCTATGGTTATATAGTTTTCTGTTCTTCATGTCTAATCATAACCACCTGATCTTATCTTTCTTATTGGAACCATATATGTATAAGTCACTTTAACAGTGCCTTTCCCAAGAACACAACGTCGGGACAGAAATTAACAACCTCACTAAGCTAATTACGAGTTCGGTAGTCTAATCATTAGACTGCCGACGCCACAATGTTAAACAAATGTGAGGCAGCGTGGTGGAATCAGGCTCTCGTCAATTTTCGGGCATGTAGAGTTATTGGTATCATCTTAAAGCGTGTTCATTTGTCTTTGTTTGGATTGAAAAAATATCCATTTATCTTGAATACAAGTCGAGATATTTACGAATGGAGGAGATGGGGATCACCTGTTTTCAGAGGTAAAATTAGTGAGAAAATGACCACCAAAGATTAGTTATTTCCATAGCTTTAGAGTCCGTGGTAACTGAAAAGTTACATTTTTTGTGCCGTTAATCAACATTTTTCAGAAAAATACACTAAGAAATGGGTTCTTTAATGGGTCTGTAAGGTGTTGAGCCAAAAAACCAAATGTTGATAAAAATTCACAAACCTGCGGAAAAATGCCAGTTTTCTTCACTTTGATCATTTTGACGAGAGCCTGATTCCACCATGCTGCCTCACAAATATTTATCTTGGGTGCTATTTAGTTTGTTCATTTGTTCACTCTCAGATGTTAAACGCCCAGAAAACAACAACGAGATCTTTAGTTCGACAATGTATATTTTTTAAATCGTATTTCTAGGACTCGTCTCCTCGTCTTCTTTGCATTCTCCTGCTAAATCTCAGGGGTAGTCGACTGCTGATTTTTCAACTTGCAGTGCAATTGATTTTTGTGTAATATATGACCGTTTTTTTCAGCAATAATCTTTCTCCTCTTCTTATTAGTTGAACCCGATGATCTTTCCCCCCTCCTTGTGTTGAACAAGATAATCTGTCTCTGATAATCTGTCTCTGACTCTGATAATCTGTCTCTGATAATCTGTCTCTGATAATCTGTCTCCTTTCTTTTTCCTTCTGTCTAGGACCCGGTACAGGGAGTGAAGAACCTGAACCAGTACCTTGGCACAGGGTGTAGCGATGCACTGTGTGAAGAGATAGCTGAGGCATGCAAGTTCCACAATCTCCAGCCCGTGAAGAACACCGGGGTGCCAAGGTACGACGAGGTTGAGTTCAAGAAGGGAACCCCAACCTTCTACAGGAAAGGTGAGTTAACCAGTTTCTGTCGGCACAGTTGGCGAGAAAAAATAAACTTTGGCTAGAGAGGGGTTAAACGTTTAACTTGCTGAATGGGTTAAACAGTTGAAGTAAATATGCCTGTTTTATGCAGTACCCGTAGAGGTAATTTCACTATCAGCCCCCCCC
>NW_004797639.1:210561-212407 GCF_000002075.1 Aplysia californica | reverse complement strand
CCCCCCCCCCCCCCCCCCTTCCCAGTCTATTCGAAATTCGAATCGTTGTTAATGGTGATGTTACGGTCGTGGTATCCCATGGTCTGCGTGTTATTGAGAGCTCAATTAAAAAGCACCTTCTGATTAGTGCATATTGAATAATGAATAATGTATAGTGAATATTGAATAGTGTATATATTGAATTAATAGTGTATACTCAATAGTGAATATTGAATAGTAAATAATTGAATAGTGAATACCGAATACTGGATATTGAATAGTAAATAATTGAAGTGAATACCGAATAATGGATATTGAATAGTGAATACTCAATAGTGAATATTGATTATTGAATAGTGAATAGTGAATGTAGCTGAAGGACTAAAGTCTGAAAAAATTTAAACAAAACCATAGGCACTTGATTTTCCAAGAGCATGTATAGAGCCTCTACGCTTCCAAGCCTCGATGAAGTTTTACTTGCCTGTACGCTTCCAAGCCTCGATGAAGTTTTACTTTCCTCTACGCTTCCAAGCTTCGATGAAGTTTTACTTCCTCAAAATCTCAGAGCACAATAGTTCGGCTTCTTTACTTAATAAGCCTAGCAAAATTACGGCCAAAACTTAAGATAACCTAGACAAAATTGTAATTTACCTCGTTCTTCCCCCTGGGGTCTTCAATCATTAGTGGATATTATTTTATTTCATAAACTTGCCTGCTGCAGGTGAAGTCGGAGACTGGAAGAACTGGTTCACAGTGGCGATGAACCAACACTTCGAGGAGCAGTACGGCCGGTACATGGCTGGCTACAGGACTGTCTACAAGTACCAGCTGTGACCAGGGGGCATCATCAACGGTCGCCTCTTTCACCTTGGTGTTGGGGAGAGGCAACCGAGCCGAGAAGAGCACTCTCTCTCTCTCTCTCTCTCTCTCTCTCTCTCTCTCTGCCTGTCTGTGATAATTGGTGTGCCAGATAAGTTTGATCTTCTTCTTCGGCTGACTGTCAGGTCTGGAGCAGACATTGACGATCATGGTACCCCATTCCTTCCTGTTGTCTGTCTTTCTGATTAGCTCGGTTTTTCTCTTTGTGTTAATCTTCGTTAAGTTGTTCCGGCCATCTGTGTATGTTGTTCTTTGTCTTCCTCTGATCTTCTTTCCCTCTATCTTTCCACACAGCAGCAGCTTCTCTTGTCCATTTGATCAATTTATGGGGGTCAAAGAATCTCCGTTATCTTTATATGATGGTTCTGCTTATATATCCTTCACATCTTGTCATCGAAAGCACTTACTTAACCCTATCCGTACGTCGTGTTTTACTATCGTATACATACGGCGTGGGGAACTCTGTGCCGCCACTTTCTAAAGAGGAAATTTACTCGTTAATCCGATCCGTACGCTTTGCATAGCAGTATGTCAAAATGATTTTTCTGAGAAATACTGAAAGTTTCAAAGAGATCTTCGCACTAAAAATAATCTAAAATGTGACGAATACAACCCGTGGGGGTACAAAATGACCCCAGGCGTACGGATAGGGTTGATACGAACAATGAAAAAGGAGAGTGATAGAATAATTAATTGCTTATTATGATAATTCTTTTTGAAGTAATTTTTCGTACTGGAGTATATTATATGTGGTGTGTACCACAGAAGACGCTGAGCGAAAATCTCTTGAACGTTTGTCCAAATAAACCTCGGAGCGAGAAGAAATGAATTCTGCAAGTTTGAAGGCTTTTGTTTATTCGTGTGTGTGTGTGGGAGTGTGCGTGCGTGTGTGTGTGTGTGTGTGTGTGTGTGTGTGTGTGAGTGTGTGTGTGTGTGTTATTGTGTGTATGATTGTGTGTATGAGTGTATGTGTGTGTGTGTGTGTGTG
>NW_004797639.1:207196-210461 GCF_000002075.1 Aplysia californica | reverse complement strand
GTGTGTGTGTGTGTGTGTGTGTGTGTTTGTGTGTGTGTGCGTCGCTCTTTTGAAATTGATGTGTTATTTCTTCATTACAAATACGATGCACCCAACTACCCAACTACGCACTACCGCGTGCTTATATATGACCTTGAGCTCGGGCCACACTGCAAGCAGAGCGGAGCTGTTAGAGGCGTTAACATTGGGTGGCCACACTGTAAGCGTTAACATTGGGTGGCCACACTGTAAGCGTTAACATTGGGTGGCCACACTGCGAGCAGAGCGGAGCTGTTAGAGGCGTTAACATTGGGTGGCCACACTGCAAGCAGAGCGGAGTTTTAAAGGCGTTAACATTGGGTGGCCACACTGCGAGCAGAGCGGAGCTGTTAGAGGCGTTAACATTGGGTGGCCACACTGCAAGCAGAGCGGAGTTTTAAAGGCGTTAACATTGGGTGGCCACACTGCGAGCAGAGCGGAGCTGTTAGAGGCGTTAACATTGGGTGGCCACACTGCAAGCAGAGCGGAGCTTTAAAGGCGTTAACATTGGGTGGCCACACTGCGAGCAGAGCGGAGCTGTTAGAGGCGTTAACATTGGGTGGCCACACCGCAAGCAAAGCGGAGCTGTAAGAGACGTTAACATCGAGTGGCCACACTGCAAGCAGAGCGGAGCTGTTAGAGGCGTTAACATTGGCTGGCCACACTGCAAGCAGAGCGGAGCTGTTAGACGCGTTAACATTGGGTGGCCACACTGCAACTTGCAGTCTGCAAGCACGACTCTGCTCTGCTGTGCCCGCTCTGCTTGCAGTGTGGCCCGAGCCTAATGTCATATGAGCGCCAGAAGATTAGAGGTGTTACAAGAGAGTAACAAACATAAAAAAGAAGAATGGGAGATAAGGACGATAGATGTTTGATAGGAAAGAAGCAAACCGCTCCCGAGCACCCGCCAACCACACACTGTCCCCCCTTTGGAAATGGCCTAAAGACACTTCAGCCAGTCACACCTATGTGGCCTTGTGCTTGGAGTTTGAGAGACGTGCACGATGATACAGAAAGATACATGATCGACAGGAACTTTTTCAAACTCCAATCGACATAAAAATTAGCTCATGCACATTCAGTTGCTTCACAATAATAAATAATGATCGACATGAGACGTTTCAAACCCCAATCGACAATAATTAGCCCATGCACAATGCTGTAGGTCTAAAAAGTTGAATGATCTTTTCGTTTTCGTATTCGTAAGAGTTTTACAGGGCTTGCAACACAATACGGTAACAAGGGAGTAACAAACTCAAAAAAGAAGGAGGGGAGATAAAGACAATAGACGTTTGATAGGAAAGAAGAAGCAAAACACACCAAAGCACCCGCCAACCACCCACACGCGACTGGCTTGATCAGATGTCTCTTAGATTAGATCTAATATTTAAAAAGATACCCTCCCCCTCAAAACACGCCCTCCCAACCCCCCACCCCCCCCCCCCAAAAAAAAAACAACAACAAAAAACCCCCAACAAAACCCAACACAAAACATAACTAAACAAATTTCCAACAAAAACACCTAAAAAAACAAGAAACAAGAAAATACAGATTTTATGTTTTCAGAATTTCTCTCTGTTTGTGACTTTTGTCGGTGGTGTCAGTGGCAATGTTGTGTGTCTGTCTCCACCCAGTGTCAGAACACACGACCAGAGAGCTCGACACACACCCATGTGGCCTTGTGCTTGGAGTTTGAGAGACGTGCACGATGATACAGAAAGATACTTGATTGACAGGACATTTTTCAAACCCCAATCGACACAAAAATTAGCTCATGCACATTCAGTTGCTTCATAATAATAAAATTAATAATGATCGACAGGAAATGTTTCAAACCCAAATCGACAATCCCAAGCACAATGCTGTAGAAAGTTGAATGATCTTTTCGTTTTCGTATTCGTAAGGGTTTTACGGCACTTGCAACAAAATAAGGTCACACAAGTGCCGAATATTAGGTGTGTTACAAGGGAGTAACAAACACAAACGAAGGAGGAGAGGTAAGGACGACAGATATTTGTTCAAATCCGACTATAATTAGCTCATGCACAATGCTATAGAAAGTTGAATGATCGACAGGAAATGTTTCAAACTCCTATCGATGCAGTGAGCTCATGCATATTGCCAGCCTGCTACAGAGAGAAAAATGATCGACAGGACATGTTTCAAACCCCTACAGTGAGCTCATGCACATTGCCAGCCTGTTACAGAGAGAAAAATGATCGACAGGACATGTTTCAAACCCCAACAGATACAAATTAGCTTATGCACGAAGCTACCAAAAGATATGTGACCGACAGTAAAGCATGTTTTTCACACCCGCATCGACAATAATTAGCCCAAGCACGATGCTACTGAAAGATTTGTCGTGTCGCATTGTGAAAACTCTTGTGAGAAGTGCAGATAGATCTATAGATATATAGCAAATGTCATGTCGCATTAGGAAGTCTGGGAGAAGGGCAGATAGTTCTATAGATCTAGCTATTGTCGTGTCGCATTGTGAAGAGTTTGAGAGAAGTGCAAATAGAGCTATCGTCATGTCGCTTTGTGAAATCCTAGTGTCGCATTATGAAGTTCGAGAGAAGTGCAAATATAGAGCTACAAGTATTGTATCGTCCTGTCGCATTATGAAAAGTGTAAGAGAAGTGTAGATAGAGCTATTGTAATATCGCATTTTGAATAGTCTGAGAGAAGTGCAGATAGCTACTGCACTGTCATGTCGCATTGTGAATAGTCTGAAAGAAGTTCAGACATAGAGCTCTTGTATGGTCATGTCGCATTAAGACGAGTCAGAGAGAAGTGCAGATAGCTACTGTATTGTCATGTCGCCTTGTGAATAGTCTGAGAGAAGTGCAGATAGCTACTGTATGGTCATGTCGCCTTGTGAATAGTTTGAGAGAAGTACAGATAGCTACTGTATGGTCATGTCGCTTTGTGAATAGTCTGAGAGAAGTGCAGATAGCTACCGTATTGTCATGTCGCCTTGTGAATAGTCTGACAGAAGTGCAGATAGCTACTGTATTGTCATGTCGCCTTGTGAATAGTCTGAGAGAAGTGCAGATAGCTACTGTATGGTCATGTCGCCTTGTGAATAGTTTGAGAGAAGTACAGATAGCTACTGTATGGTCATGTCGCCTTGTGAATAGTCTGAGAGAAGTGCAGATAGCTACCGTATTGTCATGTCGCCTTGTGAATAGTCTGACAGAAGTGCAGATAGCTACTGTATTGTCATGTCGCCTTGTGAATAGTC
>NW_004797639.1:200409-206362 GCF_000002075.1 Aplysia californica | reverse complement strand
ATAGAGAAAACAGTAAAGAAGAAGAGGTGCTGGGAACAGCTGAGAAAGAAAAAGATCAACTTAACCGAAGATCAACTCAAGAAGCGAGAACAACATAAGCGGAGTCGATAGTGTACAGAAATGTGTAAGGGGGGCTCTCGTGGCCTAGAAGTTAAGGTGTTGGCCTCTCATTCAAATTCAAAGGTCCATGGTTCGAATCCGGGTAGTAACCGAAAAATTTTCTTCTCTAAATTTGTCTCCTTTCAGTTTCACCTCCTTTCCTGCTCTCTAGCAATGTCCTGTCGTCTGCTTTCGTCTCCTATTTCTGCCCCCACTCCCTCATCTCCTTTACCCCCCTCCTCTGGGCTCCTGATTTTTTCTGCAGCCTTTGCATAGCAGTCTGTCAAAATGATTTTTTGAGAAATACTGAAAGTTTCAAAGAGATCCTCGTACTAGAAGTATTCTAAAATGTGAAGAATACAACCCCAGGGAAATAAAACGACCCCAGGGCGTACGGATAGGGTTATAAGACATTTTTGGGTATCCATTTCATCAACTCCAAGATCTACACCTGGTCCTATGCAACATTCACTACATATTTTCACCAGTATAGTGATCATTTGTTCAAGAACGAATAGTTGGAGAGCTGACACAAACAAATTGTGAGGCAGCGTGGTGGAATCAGGCTCTCGTCAAATTTTGGGCATGTAGAGTTATTGGTATCATCTTAAAGCTTGTTCAGTTGTCTTTATTTTGATGGGAAAATATCCATTTATCTTGAATACAAGTCGAGATATTTGCGAATGAAGGAGGTGGTGGTCTCCTGTTTTCAGAGGAAAAATTGGTGAGAAAATGGCCGCCAAAGATTGGGTATTTCCTTAGCTTAAGAGTCGTTGGTAACTGAAAATTTCAATTTTCTGTGCCTTTAATCAACCGTTTTCAGAAAAATCCACACAGAAATGAGTTCTGTAATGGGCATGAAAGGTGTAGAGCCAAAAAAAAAAAAAATTATAAAAATTCACAAACCTGTGGAAAAATGCAGGTTTCTTCACTTTGATTATTTTGACGAGAGCCTGATTCCACCACGCTGCCTCACAATTGGCTGAATGATAGCCGTAGTAAAATAACACCTTTCGCCGCTGGGCAAGTAAAGTTGCGGAATCCTTGGCATACCGAAAGAGTTTAAGTGGTACGGCTAATTAAAAGACTGATCTTAATAATACATGTTTTGTTTTAGTAGAGGTTTTGCGGCGCTCGCAACTGCATAGGGTCGCATGAGCGCCAAGGGGAGGATGTCAACAGAGAAGTCCTCACAGGGAATCAGACTTACTCTGCTCACCTCTCTAGCTTCAACAACACAAAAAGTCTTACATGTCATAAAAGTTTTTTGCGTTTATTTCAAAATCATGCAACATCTAGTGACCTCCTTTGGACAGAATTATTCCTGAAATGAAAGCAGGTCAAATATCAACTACATATGGTCGCTTTTAAGGACAAGCGGGCTAACCCAGATTTCGGGGGTTTCCAGTAATCTTGACCTTCACCAAAAGTGGGCATTGCCCTACCTATAGAGGAGAAATTTGGTTTAAATGGTGTGTATATTTGTTTGGTTATAGAGAAAACTCGAAACTGAACAAGTGGCAAAAACTTTTACCTTTGATTTTCTAAAAACAGCACTTTTCGAGATAGCCCGCTTGTGCTTAAAAGCAACCATATCTACACATGAACCTCTTTTGCCAAGTTTAGTGTCTATCAGAAGCAGGCCGGGGTCCCCTTGTTATACATACAGCTACACATCTTTAAATGGGTTTTAGTAAGAGTTTTATGGCACTTGCAACACAATAAGGTCATACAAGTGCCGAAGATTACAGGTGTTACAAGAGAGTAACAAAAAAAAAACCCCAAAAAGAGTAGAGATCAGGACGATAGATGTTTGATAGGAAAGAAGGAGCTAACCACACCAGAGCACCCGCCAACCATCCACTAGTTAGAGTTTTACAGCACTTGCAACACAAAAAGGTCATTTAAGTGCCGAAGCATAGAGGTGTTTCATGAGAGTAACAAACACAAAAAAGGAAGGAAGAGAGACAGTGACAATAGATGTTTGATAGGAAAGAAGGAGCAAACCACACCAGAGCACCTGCCAACCACCCACGGAAGGAAGAGAGACAGTGACAATAGATGTTTGATAGGAAAGAAGGAGCAAACTACACCAGAGCACCCGCCAACCACCCACGGAAGGAAGAGAGACAGTGACAATAGATGTTTGATAGGACAGACGGAGCAAACTACACCAGAGCACCCGCCAACCACCCACGGAAGGAAGAGAGACAGTGACAATAGATGTTTGATAGAACAGAAGGAGCAAACCACACTAGAGCACCCGCCAACCACCAACGCCATCAACTATTCGTCCAATGAAAGCAGTGAGTGAACTATCACAATAAATGTCAACTGTAAACAGGGCACGGTACATGTACACAGTAAGGCTGAACACAGTGATATCAAGGATTGCAAACGGACAGGACAAAAAAAGGCAAGCAAGAACAAAGAACAGACAGTGCAAAAAGTGAATAATAACAAACAAAACCCTCCCACCCCAACAGGCAAAACAAGCAAAAATCAAATTGGAATCAACTCATAAAACGAAACAGATACAAAGAAAACAAAAAACACAAAAAAAATCCCACAGAAGTGAAGAAAATCAAATACCTTTAAGAGTAAGAGTCTTAACATTTTATATATGGATTTCACAGCTCTGTAAATATCAGAGTGACGTGAACAACAAACATTGTTGAACAAAGCAAACTGTCAATGTCAAAGTTCAGAATGGAGAATCGCTGAACACACATTTATATGTGAGGCAGCGTGGTGAAATCAGGCGCTCGTCAAAATAATTAAATCAAAGCTATCGGCATTCTACTGGCAGATAGGCATTTTTGGGGGTTGAATTTTCTGTGTTATGCTAAACACCTTTTATGGCCATTAAAGAACACATTTCTGAGTAGATTTTACTGGAAAAAAAACTTGATTAAAGGCACAAAAAAAGTAAATTTTCAGTTTCCAAGTACTCTCAAGTTATGGAAGTTACCAAACTTAGCCATTTTCTCATTAATTTTACCCCTGAAACCAAGCAACTCCCCTCCTTCAGTCGCAAATATCTCGACTTCTATTCAAAATAGAAGAATATTTTTTCACCAAAAGCAAGGCAAATGAACAGGCTTTAAGATGATACCAATAACCCCATTTGCCCCAAAATCGACGAATGCTTAATTCCATCACGTCGTGACACACATACGCTCTCACGTGTCGGGAGCACAGACACAAAGACAGCCGAGGGGAGACGATAAAAGACCTTGTGAACACCACCGCTGATAAGATGCATGTGTAGAGAGGAAAAGTACGAGCCCGTACAACATGGGAGAAACACTGTACATCATACATTCTATATACATATATATCAAAGATACTATCAGAGATAGTACACCCCAAGACAGTTCATTCTCAACAACAATAATTTAAAAAATATAAAAACAAATACAGGCAAAAAAAAAAAGGATAAGGAGAAGAAAGAAAGAAAAAAGAAAAAGAAAGAAAGAAAGAAAGAAAGAAAAACAGAAAGAAATCCCCTAAAAGAATTGATGTGCATTTTTACATTTGTGACCGCATGAGCAAACAAAAAACGCTTTTGTTTCATTTAAAAAAAAAAGAATTTCTTCAATTATAAGAACAATCTATGCTCAATCTCATTTACATACACAAACAAGATATACGCCACTCCGTAGTAAAATAGAATCAAACGTGTAGTAACATATTCATACATGCTCCCACCAGCATTTTTGAGGACCTTAAAAAAAAAATAAAAATCTGAAATAGAGACACGAACTGTCTTGCAGCAAACCATCTTTGAAAAGGAAAAAAAAATATCCTGTGAAAGAGCTGAGCTCTACGACTACAAGTGCGTGAGGAACGGTGCAGCAATGCACGGTGCATGAACAGGCCAGGCGAAGATAATTACAGAGTGCATCTCGTACAGTTCAGGGTTTCTAATGACACCTGACAGGCATGAGTGGTCAAAAAAGACCATCTTCAATTTCACCCGCGGAATGTGAAAAGATATGAAATTTTTAAAAATTAGCACAAAAAAAGTGGCATGGACTGCTTGCTGGCTCACGGAGCTGATCATAATCATAGCAAATCCAGCATTTAACAAAAAAAAGAAAAAGACAGTATTGAAATACAAAGACGAAAAAAGGCAAAATCATAATATGACAAATCATGAGAACATCAAAAAAATTGAAATCAGGGTACTATTGTACAAAAAATGCCCAAGCCCAAACCAAACTTGTGAAACAAATGATGTAAAAACTCAAGAAGTCGAGACACAGGTAGGTATATATATATATATATATACATATAAAGAGCTGTAAAGATGCTATGAATAGAGTGGTCAAAGAAAAAGATGAAGGAAAATCTACGAATGAGCTTTGTACCCACGGCAGTCCTGGTGGAAATGGATGGGCGAACAGACGGATGGCTTTTGCTGGGAGCTGTGAGCGTAGCACCAAGTATTGCTGCAGACCACTGAAGACTTTTGGAAGAAGCACGATGTCAGACAATAGATGCAGAAAAAAAAAAGTTTCAAAAGAAAACAGAAAAAAAGAACCCCGTAAACTTGGTGTGAAAGGCAAAAACTGCCGTGAGAAGGCTCAAGGCGGCTATGGCTGTGACTATGCATAGAGTAAGCTGAGCAGAACACGAGATGAGATGTGAAAAACAGCAAAACAAAACAAAGCGTTTTCGAAATGGAACACAGCGTAAAAAAAAAATAACACTAGCTTAACGCTTAAGTGACTGCCAATGAGTATACTAATCTCTGGCAGTGCTCTCTTCAGGAGCAGTGACAAAAGTTCTTCGCTATCTTACAATTTTACAAAGTTCAATCTGAAATTTTTCGAACCGTTATGAGTTAGTAAGACCACGAAGTCAGAAACCAAATGCTATATCTGCTCTATCAAAATCGTTTAATTTTTCAGGGACACTATTAAATTCAAATTTCTCAAAACTAGGTACTGAACTGATAACTAGGTACTGAACTGATAACTAGGTACTGGACTGATAACTAGGTACTGAACTGATAACTAGGTACTGAACTGATAACTAGGTACTGGACTGATAACTAGGTACTGAACTGATAACTAGGTACTGAAGTGATAGAACTTTGCAACTCTAGGCTAGCGAATAGTCAGCCGAGTTCTACACGATCTCCCTTCCATTTTCAGACACTGGCGATAAAAAGAAGAGAAGTAGGACTTCGTTTGACAAACCTATCCGACCTCCTCCATCTATTTCGTGTCCTCCCTACATTTGCTAAACAAAAGTAAATGAATTCTTGAAGTTGGTCTCACTAACAAGGCAATCCCCAATGTCCGGATAGGAAGCGGGAACAGCTTGACTTTACCTTTTTGCCAGGAGAGCAGAACTGGTCGACATAGTCCTGACTGAAGTTGCCAGTTGTCGAATGGCTAGTCACTAAGGCGCTATGATGGGGAACAGCCACTGTGTGAAAGATTGAGACCTTCACAGCTACAACTAACAGAACCACGGCCAGAGTTGAAAGGGAGGGGAAAGGCATCATTAGCTCCTTTGGTATCAGGTGGGGTGTCTTTCTTTGCTGATGACAGTGGTTTGAATCCAAACCACGACATTCTAGTTCTAGAACTTAGGTCAAGCACTTTTTCGTGGCTTTCCATCCATATATGTGAGGCAGCGTGGTGGAATCAGGCTCTCGTCAAAATAATCAAAGTGAAGAAACTTGTATTTTTCTGCAGGTTTGTGAATTTTTATCAAATTTTTGTTTTTTGGCTCAACACCTTTCATGCCCATTAAAGAACTAATTTCTGGTTCTTAAAAACGTTGATTAAAGGCACAAAAATTGTAAATTTTCAGTTACCACGGACTCTTAAGCTAAGGA
>NW_004797639.1:182523-199488 GCF_000002075.1 Aplysia californica | reverse complement strand
GGTGCTAGGTCAATACCAACATGATTGTCTGTTCTGTTCAACAGCCACCTTCCTTTAAAAAAAAAAAAGAAAAAAAGAAACCAAGGAGAGAGAAAAAACCCCAAGACTGCATCCTGAGAGGGTAATGATGAGCAGACAAAAAAATGATGTGTGTTTTACACTGTGAGATTCACCTTAGTCCTTGGAGCACAAAGAAAGCGCGCACACACACACACACACACACACACATACAAGTCCACCTTTGGAAGTCGATAATAGCACAGGAAAATGATGAACTTGTACAGCGAAATGTTCTGAAAGCACACAAAGAGCGTATATATGTATGTTTTGATCTCTGAGAGTGGAAAAAGAGCATACATATAAGAAATGATGACCTTATTCGAAAAACCTATCTGTTGATGAACTGAACTGTGGGTGGATGTGTCCCCAGCTTATACTTGTTGATGTGAAAGAAGACAAACATGCTTCTGACCATCCACATTTATAAACATATTGACAAAAAATAGCGATTTCGATATATTACTTCTCAGCACATACTTTTGATTGTTCATTTGACCGTTATTTCTCATGATATTTCACAGATAAAAACACAAGAGTCACAAACATGGATAGACATACACAATCAAACCACAGCAGAAAGTCGTGCGACAAGAAAGAAAAAAAAAGGATATAGAAAGAAAAAAACGTTATTTCAGGCGTATCAAATTCTAACAACAAGTTAAATTATTGATTAAAAGACAGTTGTCCCTTTGTTCTAATGCCTGAGGGCATCCAGTGGAGTCTGTCGTACTTTGTCAAGAGGAAATTGGGGCGGGCTTAAGAGAAAAATGGGGATATAACTGGAAAGTGCTGCTACAGTATGTGTCTTTTAATATTCTGATGGGTGGGGTGGGAGGTGATTTTTCGTTTCAGTAAGAGTTTTACAGCACTAGCAACACAATAAGGTCATATAAGTGCCGGAGATTAGAGGTGTTACAAGAGAGTAACATACACACAAAAAAAGGAGGAGAGATCAGGACGACAGATGTCTGATAGGAAAGAAGGAGCAAACCACACTCGTCAACCACCCATGGGTAAGGAGAGGTATTTCACAACTATCATATGCTTGATAAGCTGAAGGACGCTGATAAAATAAATACACAGACACACAACATAGAAAGATTGTTTTGATAGAATATACAGCAGAATCTTCTTGCGCCCAACGATTAATACATTTATCAAACACAAGTTTACGAAATGGAACAAAAAGTACCCCCCCCCCCACCCAAACAAAAAAAGCCACTGAAAACATAAAAATGATCAACTTGCGAGAACTCAATCCTGAACGATGTTCTACGTTTTAGTTTCGTAAGAGTTTTATGGCACTTGCAACACAATAAGGTCATATAAATGCCGAAGGATAGATTATTTTATTATAGTAGAGGGTTTTACGGCGCTCGCAACTGCATAAAGTCATATGAGAACCAATAAGGATAGATGTATTACAAGAGAGTAACATACACAATAAAGAAGGAGGAGAGATAAAGACGATAGATGTTCGATAGAAAAGAAGAAGCAAACCACATCAGAGCACTCGCCAACCACCCACCCGGTGTTCTACTTCTCTCCCGACACTTCACGCTCGTTGCGGTGAATGAGCTGAAATGTGCGGAACATTGTCCCTTTCAGATAAAAAAGAAAAAAAAGAAAAAAAAAAAGAAAAAAAAGAAAAAAAAAAAGAAAAAAAAGATGATGAGAGACTTGCAATTGTAACAGAGTGTGCGAAATGTCTTCAAAGTAGGACGTGTGTGTGATATCAAGATATGTATCATGTATACATCGTATATCATTACTGTGAAAATTGTGAAAATTTTACATGAGCTGATCGCATATATTCTTGTAACCAAAGTTTCTGGGGAATGAAAAATATCCCACCATCTTTTTAAAAATCTCTCTTAAAAAAGTAGAGCCAATTCTGGAAACAGCTACTCAGCACACCTGCGACACAGCAAACACTGGCTTTGATTTTGGCTTCACAATACACCCCTCGCATTATACATAGAAAGCACACCAAGTGTAGAAAATAAAACTTGTGTGCTATATTAAATAAATATATATGTGAAGCAGCATGGTGAAATCAGGCGCTCGTCAAGTAAGGAAACCGACATTTTGCCGCATGTTCGGGAATTTTTGTTTTTTGGCTTAACACCTTTCATGCCCATTAAAGAACACACTCCAAGTGGATTTTTACTGAAAATGTTGGTTAAAGGCTTTCAGTTTCCACAGACTCTCCACCTAAGGAAATAACTCATCTTTGGAGGCCATTTTCTCATTAATTTTACCTCTGACACCAGGTGACCCCCACCTCCTTTATTCACAAACATCTCGAATTCTATTCAAGATAATGGGACAACTTTTTCACCCAAAGCAAGACAAATGAACAAGCTTTAAGATGATACCAATAACTCTACATGCCAAAAAATTGACGAGAGCCCGATACCACCATGCTGTGACACGTATTTATATTATGAATGTAGAGATTTAGTGTTTAGGAGAGGAGTTTGTGTGAAGAGTAAGTGTGTGCGTGTGTAGTGAAAAATGATTGTAATACTTTGAGGCAAGAAGGATCCAGAGGTAAGAAATGACAACTGCTGTGAGCACATGGGGGTGGAGAAAATGATATATATGTGAGGCATCGTGGTGAAACCAGGCGCTCGTCAAAATAATGAAATTGAAGAAGCAGCCATTTTTCTGCAAGTGAGTCAATTTTTATCAAATTTTAGTTTCTTGGCTCAAACCTTTTGTGTCCATATATAAACACATTTCCATGTGAATTTTACTGAATAACGTTTAATCGCACAAAATATGTAAATATTCAGTTTCCAGGGACTCTCAAGCTATAGAAGTTACCATACTTTGGTGGCCATTTTCTCAATAATTTTACCCCTGAAGCCACGCTACCCGCACCTGTTTTGATGGCAAATATCTAGACTTCTATTCAAGATAAATAGGTATTTTTTTTCCATAAAAATCAAGGCAAATGAATAAGCTTTCAGAAGATACCAATAACTCCACATGGCCAAAAATTGACGAGTGCCCGGTTCCACCGCAACGAGACACATTTATGTGAAAGAAATACATTATAATACCACCGCTATCATTTGTTCATGTCAAAAACTTTCAAAGAAGTTGTTCAGAGTCAAAACCAGCATCACTCCTCGATCAAACACGTCTTTGCAGAGCTTGACTATGTAACAAACACACTAAAAGAAACACACACACACACACACTCGCTACCAATAACTACTCTATCACATTGCAAACATATATGCCTCATACATATATAGCCCTATACTCTACAAAAGGAGCAAAGCAGAAGAATATCTTCAACTCTTTGAATCTGAACATCCATACATGTAATTCCTCGCTGTGATTAAAGTTTAGGGCAAGATAGTCATCTGCAAAGCAAACCGTTTCGAAATCTAGTCCTCTTGTCGTATCTTATCCGTCCCGTCTTTTGGCTTGGCATGGAGCTGGCACTGGCGAATCGGCACACTTTATTGCGGCGGGTAAGGCAATGAGTCTCAGCTCCTTGTGAAAAGTGAAGTACTTGAGCCAGTAGACGGCCACGTGAACCCAGTCCTCCGGTGGTGCACTTTTGAGAAATGGCAACGTGCACACATGCATTTAATGAAAGAGAAAGGAGAAGTGTTGAAAGATTGTGTGAGGGGGGGGGGTCTACCCTACTCCACTCTCTCCTTTCGGTATAATATCTCTTGGTAGCAGCTCTTTTGTTTTGTTTTTCCTTTTTGAATCATCACATTGAGCTGTGAAATGGACCACCCCCCACTCTCTTCTGCGACAATTTTGTCAGCGGGTGGGATTTGCCGTGCAGCCGTCGGATCTTCCGCCCTTCGTCCGACACCTGCCGCAGCGTGGTGTCCACCTCCAGGCCGTGCGGAGACTCGTACAGCTCCAACTGCTGCCCGCCGCTCCTCTTGTCTCCCGAGCTCCCGTGTAAAGAACCCATGGGGTCAAACTGACCCTCGGACACCGAATGTCTCTGACTGTGGTGACCGCCACCGCCGGACTGCGGCCGCACTGGACGCCAGCTTTTCTTCTCCAAGGCCATAAGGCCGTCTTTGCTGAACGGGGTGGGAACCGGTTGTCGCAGTGCAACGTCGGAATCGTCGATTTTCTCCGCAGTCATGGCGTCCCCTTCTGTCTTGGGAGTGTCCCCTAACTCATAAAGTTCAACTGCAATGTCAAAAGCCAAACTACTTTTGGTGGCTGCCCCAGCGGATCGCAGAGTGTGCTGAGCCTCCGGGGTTCGATGCTTCTGTCGTGCCATGTGGGATGACACTGACAGCGGAGATGTACCCAGGGCAACAGACGGCGGCACTGACGACATTGGGGGAGAGGTGCCCGGAAATTTTGATTGCTGAAAGTGTAGTGGAACCTCGCCGCCCGTCTCCATGGGCGTAGAAAATAACTTGTTGGATTTGGACTCTGTGCCAGCCAAGTCACCTGTTGCACTCCCAAACTGGCTTCCATCACTCGTAGGATAGAGTGAAGTCGTTTTACTAGAGTCACTCTGTGATTCTGGAGAGCCTCTGCACGGCGAGGAGTCCATGGCAGAATCTCGGTGTTTCAGCGAGTAATCCTGGCCGAAATCGGGAGTCATTCGGTCCGGGCTTTTGATCTCAAACCTGCCCACCAAATGCCTGACCACGGAGGGCTCCTCGCTGCTCGAGTGCCCCGCTCGACTCACCATCGGAGAGGATGTCAGACTGACCGACGACAAACTCTCTTCGTCCATTCTGTCCAGGGGCAAGTGGAGACCACTACCCGGTGACTGTGGACTCGTTGTTGCAGCACCAAGTTTCCTCCCTTCATCTCCAGCGACAGCAGAGCGGCCTGGTGAGATGGGAAACCCTCCCTCTGTCCCGCTCGCTTGATCTCCCATGGCGACATGACCCACTGATCGGAAGGCCCCCTCACCACATGACATGTCTTGCATTCTGAAACCTCCAGAATGTTCCGCACACTGGCCCGACAGATGAGCTGAGACAGCAACTCCTATAGTGGAGACGGCCCTTTGTTGCGCTAATCTCAAGGCATCCTCTTTCGACGGAATTTCAGATGGCTTTTGACCACAGATGTCTACGAGAGCGTTACTTCCAGATGACTCTACAGGAGATGGCTTGGCTTGCTTCTCGATTTTGCGCACGAAGTAGCGAACCATATTGGAACAGGAGTCCTCTTCCTCTTCATTGTCTTCCTGCGCCGATTTCTGCGGGGTGGGACTCATCAACAGAGCTGAGCCAATCTCCCTGATCAGCGCCAGCGTTTCGTCGTCAAAGTTACCCTTTATGGCGCGTGGCGTGTCTGTTGTTTCTGCCATATGCTGACCATCCATGGTCTGGTCCGCGGAAAGGCCTTCTGGGACAGCACACGTTACTGACCTCTCAAGGTCACACTTTTGCTCCAGTTCTGGGAAACAAGAACAGAAATCAAAATCTTACATCACTTCAATGCGGGAGAAGAACACTGACACAAAAATCAGTACTCCATCTGTTTTAATTTAAGTAAGAGTCTTACGACACCAGTATCACCATTAGGTCATACTGTCGCTCTTTTAAGACAAGTAGGCTAACCAGATTCCAGATTTGGGTTGGGGGGTGGGGGGGTGGGGTCAGAAATCTTGACCTACACCAAAAGTGGGAATTGCCCTACCTATTGGAGAAGTTTGGTTTCATTACTTCTAGAGAAAACTTTCCTTGTCTGTTAAAGAAACTGAACAAAGGAAAAGACTTTACCTCCGATTTTCTCAAAACAGCATTTTCCGGGAGAGCTCCCTTGCGCTTAAAAGCGACCATATAAGTGCCGAAGATTTCAGGTGTTATAAGAGTTTAAAAAACAAACACACAAAAAAGGTTTAGTTGGAGAAGAGATAAGGACGATAGATGCTCGATAGAAAAAAACCCACACCAGAGCACCTGGTAACCACCAACTGCTAATTTTTGTTTGATTTCATTGGGGTTAACTTCAACAACAATGACAACATGTTTTAGTGGAGGTTTTACTGCGCTTGCAACTGCATAAGGTCATATGAGCGCCAGAAGATTAGAAGTGTTATAGGAGAGTAACAAACATAAAAAAGAAGGAGGGGAGATAAGGACGGTAGATGTTTGATAGGAAAAAAGAAGCAAACCTCACCAGGGCACCTGGTAACCACCTACTGCAGATTTTTGTTTGATTTCATTGGTTTAACTTCAATAATAACAACAACAAAAACGGCAACAACAACGACAACAACAAAGGACACGCACTCCAACCTTGTGTCTGTTTCTTGACCAGTCCGGGCTCGATGATGGTCGACTCCGAGGCTCCAGCCATGCTTGACCACTGGTCAGGCACAGTTGTGTCTGGTTCTTTACTGGTAGCCAGTACCTGACCACACGAACTCTCTGCCAAAGGGAAGGAGAAGACTTAGCTTGATGCTACATGCATGAAGTTTGGGGGGGGGGGGGGGAGGGGGGGGGTGTTTGTAAGAGTTTTACGACACTTGCAACAAAATAAGGTTGTGTAAGAGAGTAAAATTAGAGGTTACAAGAGAGTAACAAACACACACAAAAAAAAGGAGAGATAAGGACGATAGACGTTTGATACGAAAGAAGGAGAGATAAGGGCGTAAGGGCGACAGACGTTCGACAGGAAAGAAGGAGCAAACCACAACAGAGCACTTACCAACCATCCACGATGCAAGAAGGCTAGAGATGAAAGGCCTTGATACAAATAAAAAACAGGGGTGATATGAAAAAAATTCCCTCAAAATGCTCATATTAAAATTTTGTTTTTGGTCGTTTTAGAAAGTGGTTTATGATACTTGCAACATTGGAGATGGTCGTTTTAGAAAGTGGTTTATGATACTTGCAACACAATAAAGTCAAACACAACAAAGTAGCAATGACCACGAAAATCCTTTTTTTGCCAGAAAATGTTTGCAAATAGGTGCATTTTGTAGCCTTATCTTCACTGAGCATAGAACTTTTTGAATTTTTAAAATCCATCAATAAACAAAAAAGTTATGGATTTTTTAATCAATTAATTTCTGGTACACTTTTATATAATGAAAAAACCCCAAAATATGGGACGTTCTTTGGTGAGTTTTAAGACAATATTCGTCATAACTCGCTCATTTCTCTGAGTATTTAAAGGAAACTTGGCAACCCAGTACATTTTCTAGTGCAGAATCTAGTCCTGCTTTCAGATTTTTCATAGCTATCCTATTTTTTGAGTTATGAAGACGTTTATAGGTAAAAATGTTGGCCTTTGTTGAGACAATATTTGTCATAGCTCGCCTATTTCTTGGAATATGTAAATGAAACTTGGCAGTCTAGTACATTTTTTAATGCAGAATTTAGTCATGCAGTCAGATTTTTAATATCTGTCATACTTTTTGAGTTGTAAAGACATTAACAGGTAAAAAAGTGGCGTTCTTTACAGATTTACAAAGATTATCAGTCATATGTTCTTCCTTGCCAAGCAATATTCTGGATCAATTTGTCACAAAAATGTAAGTAGAGAGCTACTAATAAATCCAGTTTTGTACTAGTAAAAGCATGCATACTTTGTTATAGAAAATAAGATCGTCTCTGTGTATATCCATTGTTGGACAGTGTCCTATTGTGTGGTAGATTAAGATGCGTTCAGATAATATAGTTTACAAGTCATGGGAATATTTCGCATGTGTAGGCTACAACTCATACAATAAATGTAACATATTTACACCCCCCCCTTCTCTCTCTCTCTCTCTCTCTTTCTTTCTCTCTCTCTCTCTCTCTCTCTCTCTCTCACGCGCGCGTGAACGATAACAATGTATAAACGGGACTATCTTCCCAGACTGGACTAAATAAGTACCATACTCTTTAATAACAATCTTAATGCCTCACTTTTCCCAAACAGAGTACACAGGACGCGTCCAAGTGTGTGCTTTCCCAAGAGGGGGGAACAGGCTTTCATAACGCAAACACAATGCCATACCACTTCTCAAGATGTTTGCTTTTCTGTTTCTATTCTTCTGTCATGCAATCAAGCAAATAAAAATGACTACATCTTTTGTATTGTGACTAAAATGCAACAAAAACGCAAGTTATCAAGGCCCCCGTTTAGTTTTCAAGTATCCTTCCCCCCCTTTCCATTTCACATAAGCGGGGCCTCGTTTGTAGCGCCCGAGGCGACCGATGGCTGATGACGTCACTCAGTGGAAATTTCCACGTCGCCGGCCGTTCACCCAGCACGCGCAAATGGCAATGTCGCTTTTTTCCTTAGTTACTCCCACATTTTTAAAGATTACGCCAAAACCGCTAAACACAGAAGCATGAAATTTTAAGGGAATAAAGAAAAATGGTGTACAACGTATCAGTCAGTTTGACAAATCACAGCTCCGAAAAACCTTCAAAGCGCACCACATCAACCACTTTCGCAAACGTTTTCGACTGCTTCTAGGATGGGTACAATGTTGTCAAACTGCATACTACGAGATTGACCTCTTTTCTGATTGGCTGCCAAGTTTCATTCATATCCATTCACGAGAAGCGGCGTGAGAGCGAGTTGAAGACAACAACCTTTGCGTTAGTGCGTCCCATGAAACACCCCCGCTGCGGGGGCCAAAAACCGGCAGAACAAAATGCGCTCGGTGGGCATTGCTAAACAAAGACCTATTTATGTGCCTGTATCGGTGAAAAATTTCTGCTGGAATTACTTCCTGCACATCAACAATCCACTTCAGAACCACATCCTTTTCTACAGCTCCACCCTTAGTCTCATTTCCCATAGATTTGACGTATCACGACTTTGGCCCTGATTTTAGGGTAAAAAGATGCATCCTGTACGTGAATTGGTCTTATCAGCCACAGCAGAAGCCACAAGTCATCTTAATCTCAAATTCTTCAATTTTGCTGGGAAATATTCCCCTTGGCGGATGTATTGGTCATCGTTAGACACTGATGGAGCAGCTATTGTTGTCATTATATGTGAGGGATGTTTGACGCATAAATGTTGCTGGGCATATTTGACACTTGTATCACTGTTTGCCTTGAAAGCAGTAATTTCAAACTTGTTGAATAAGCGTGTGATTATTATAATCATTAAGAATTGAGACAACAACCCGCAGTACACACCCCTCATCTGCTCCGCTGTCTTCCTTTCTCCGCCCTCCGTAGTTTCTGCTTGACCTGGAAAACCGCGGAAAACAGGAAATGAAAAGTTGCTGATGTCGTTGTCGTCAGCTGACCCAACAGGTCGGAGGTCATCCAGAGACTTCCCGCTGAGCGGCGACATGATGGGCCCGCATGTCATCCGCCGCTGCTCACAGTAGCGCGGCCGAGGGCTCTCCGAATCTCGCTTGAGACTGGCTGTGCGGACCACGGGCCGAGTGGTGCCGAAAATCTCCTGGTCACTCTCACCGCAAAACAAACTGTAGACGGAAAGTTTAGTTTTAGTAAGAGTTTTACGGCACTTGCCACACAATAAGGTCATATAAGTGCCAAAGATTAGAGGTGTTAAAAGAGAGTAACAAACCACAAAAAAGAAGGAGGGGAGATAAAGACGATAGAAGTTTGATAGGAAAGAAGAAGCAAACCACACAAGTAACATAAAACGTGGCGTTCAGACTAAAAGAAAATTACTCTAAATTATCTTATTAATTTAAAAACAGAAATGACCTCAGCTGACATTTGAAATAATCAAAAGATTTGATCTCTCTTAAAGTACTTGGTAAAGCATTCCAGATCTTGGAGTCTTGGTATTCAAATGGCCTTTCAGCTATTGTTTTAAGTTTCATAGATAGTAAAATAAATTTCTTTTCGTCAGCTGATGACCTTAAACTGAGAGTTGGAACGCACAGTCTAAACAGATTTGATAAATATGATGGTGCAAATGTGGAAAAGTGCACCTGCATTTGTGTGCTCATTCATGCACATGCCTGTAGGTTGTGTATCTGCCCGTGTGAGTGTACAGGCATCTGTGAACATAAGACTTCAACATAAGTTAAGGACCGCTTGCAAATTTGGCTAAAATTCCCCTTGCATTTCCGTGCTGCACGTTGTGGTTCTGGCCCTTAAGTGGAGACATTGCAGTACGCATAGTTAACTCATTAACACTTTAAGAGCAAAAAAATGGGAGACATTCTTTGCTGTCTTTTTTTTCCAGAATTTAAAAAAACGGGGCTGTCTGTCAAGATGGTCCTTAACTTATGTTGAAGTCTGCGTGCACCTTGCACCTACCGCTGTCTCTCCTCAATCTCCAGCCGCGTCCTGAGCACGGTGCCGGGCTCCAGCGGGATTTCCTCCTTCTGGTACAGGCTCAAGGGGCACGACTCCTCCCCCTCAGCGGCCGGTGGAAGTACGTACAGCTCCATGCAGCTCTGCGACTGCGACAGAGGGGTCAAGGCCGGCTGCTCAGCTAGCTGCTCCAGCAGCGCCTGGTCGCTGCTCACTTCTACAGGAACACGACAAGAGTAACTTTGATTTGCAACATGTTTGTCTCAGTAAGCATTTTATGGGTGCAGTTTTGCAAAGAAAATTGTTAGTCCCTCCCAGCCAGACTCGGCCCGGAGACAGAAATATGCAATGTTTGACCCATGATAAGAGATATGTGCACAACCTGTACTTATTCATTATGGAAACTATACTTATCAAAGGAGTGTTTTATGTGATGTGATGTGGGCCAATGGCCTTAAACACTGAATAAACTTACTTACTTACGGTACTTGCAAAGTATGTTTAGAAACTGGCCTGTGGGTCAAAAATGGCTTGCAAACTGATTGACTTTGATAAATTTTTATTGTTCAGATCCTGGCACACTGGTTTGGAGTTTCACTACATATATACACGACACACACATACACAAACACACCTTTCGCAGGCCTTCAAAGAACAAAATAAAGTGGTCTTTCATTTGATTAAAAAAACACAAAAATAATATCATGATTTGCACATTTGCACAAATCTTTGTCCTTATGTGCACCATGCACCTTTATCTTCCTATGCTATGTTTTTTGAAGTACTCACATTTCACACTCCATTCCAAGACGATAACAATAACCCAAGCCCCCCCCCCTCTCCTCTCCTCTTCCCAAGCAAATATCTTCAAACACAATGTTTTAGGGTACTCACATTTGGTCGCTTTTAAGCACAAGGGGGCTATCCTTAAAGGTAAAGTTTTTGGACCCTTGTTCAGTTTCTTTAAAAGACAGGGAGAGTTTTCTCTATTAGCAAACAAATATACACACAAATGAAACCAAACTTCTCCTACAGGTAGTGCAATGCCCACCTTTGGTGTAGGTCAAGAATTATGGTAAACCCCGAAACCTGGGTTCGCCCCGTTCGTCCTTAAAAGCGACCATTTCGATTCGAGATACCCCCCCCCCCTCTCTTTCGAAACAAATATAGTTCCTCACCTGACCCAGCAGGACAGAGCCATCCATTTCCACCACCGCTGCTACCCTCCTCGCTTCCCTCCCCTGAGCCGGGTGACCCCTTCTCCGCATCCTCTCCCCAGATCTGCCCCGTTGTGTTAATTTCTTCCCGCATCTTGCGCACGCGGCCCGGGTTCCAGGGGATCTTCTCCCGAAAGAAGTACTGCCTCACTCCCAGCTCCACTTTGCTCAGCGGAATCTTCCCGGCCGGTGGCTCTGCCAAAGGTTCTCCTGGAAAAGGGCAGTATAGTTGTAGTAAAAGTTTTACGGCACTGGCAACACAATTAGGTCATAAAAGAGCGGTAGATTAGAGGTGCTACAAGAGAGTAACATACACAGTTAGTTTTAGTAAGAGTTTTACGGTGCTTCCAATACAATTAGGTCATATAAATAAGTGCCGAAGATTAGCGATGTTACAAGAGAGTAACAAACACACAAAAAAGGAGAGATAAGGAAGATAGATTTTGATAGAAAAGAAGGAGCAAACAACACCAGAGCACCCGCAGACCACCCACAAAGTAAGACAGACAAAAACAAATATCTGCTTGTATCTGAGAATGGCATCTTGTGAGTCTTGGTGGAGGTCAATGATAATAAAAATGAAGAAAACCGGAGCAGCTAGAATCTACATCCCTGTCCGACCATCTTTCTTACCCCACCCTCTTCCTCCTCAAGGGATTCGCAATGTGGTTTACCATGAATTTATCACTTGATGAGAATGTACTTGAACTCCAACTACAGTCAGCATTCCATTTAGTTCATCTTTTAACTACAGCAAAGAAAAAAGAAGAGGGCCACACTCTAATTCCTGTAAAAATAAACATTCGCCACTCTTGCTTTTTTACACTATTTTCTAATTCACCAGTCTGGAGATTTATTTCGAAAGACAGTAAATCCAGTTTTGGAGGAAATTGAGTTATCGAATTCACCTGATAGTTCAAAACACAGAGCACATTACCGCCTTAGTCGTTAGTGATCCAGTAGCATCTAAGCGTTAACTCTTCTGCCGCCTTAGTCTGGTATCGATATTTGAATAATAAGGCGAGGAAAGTGTTGTGTAGATATTCAAAGCAACTGGCTGTTGAGAGGCAAAGGTGTGTAGTTATTTTTTTTTGGCTCTCCTGAACATTTTATGGAACTGGATATATAGTCATATAAAATAAAACTCCAGGAGTCTCCTTTTTGCCAAAGGCAACACACTACCTCACCTTTATCTCCCTCCTTTCTGAGGAGAGGCTTATCGGACTCAGTAGCCAATCCCGCCTCTTCTTCCCCTGGGCTGTGTGTGCCAGACTTGGACACCGCCTCCTCCCCTGCACCACAGAGAACTGGGTCAGCAAACTGTGGCCGATGTGACGATAACGAAGACGATGACGACATTGTCACACCCAAAGGGAGTTTATCTCTGGCAACTCTCCCTGCTGGGAGCTGATGTGGGGCCGATGACGTGGCGGGAGGGACAGACGAGATGGGCGTGGCCTGTTGCAGATGTGGCAGTGATTGACAGGTGTTGAGGAACCCGCCCTTGGTTGCTCCTGCTATTTTTGCCGATGGGTCGAGCTGGGAGGCATCACGGGGAGATGGCTCAGCCCGCCTCTGCTGCTGCTGGTGCTGCGAGTCTTCGGCAACGTACTTTGTGAAGGCGGACGGCTGACCTACTTGCGCGCTGTGCAAACTGCTGGGGGATAGGTTCGTCGGAGTCTGTGTGACCTCACAGTGAGCATCCGGCTTATTCTTCGCATCCTCACTAAAGTCGGAACTGTCTGTGACGGTGGCGTCTTGTAAGAATAACAAGCCGCGACCATCCGCATCGACCCTGCCGTGACCTCCGCTAGCACTTCCATCCCCGAACGGAGCCATAGCGTCGTCCAAAATCTCACACGCCACAGAACTCTCCCCCGACGGCAGAGTCTGCTCTTCGCCATCCTCCGAAATTTTTGGGGGACCGTCCGTAGAAGTCTCATCTTCAACGGCATCAAGCCGGATCCAAGAGCTGTCCGGCCGAATTCGCGATGGACCGAGGGCAGCGTTGGACATCCCCCCTCCTCCCTGCATCGAGAGGTATGCTGCATCATCTATTCCTTCCTGCTTGAGCCACATGTTGCCCTCAGCTGTATCAACAAAGCTCAGACCTCCGCAAGCCCTATCTCCTCCCTCCATTAAACCCACGGTCGCTCCTGTTGGTGGTGATGATGATGATAAAGTTGCTGAAAGACTTTGGTCAGCAGACGTGAGTATAACCTCCCTTTGATTTGTGGGAGGGGGCGATGGCATATCTGGTAGAGCCTCCTCTATAGAGTCGGCGCTGCGAGATTCTGTTTCCACGTCTGCTTCTATGTGCATCAAGTCTGAGTTGGGAACAGACCCTGGAAACAGATGAAGAAAAAATAAGCATCCTCAGACTAGTAGTAGCAGTAGTAGTGGTAGTAGTAGTAGTAGTAGTAGCAGTTGTAGTGGTCGTAGTAGTAGAAGTGGTACAGGAGAAGGAGGAGCCTAAAAGAGCCCACATAAAGAACTGCAACACATGGACTCTATAACAGTTCCTTCCTGTTAAAGAAAACAAAAGGTTTATATCCAATATTTTTGTTTTGGTACGTGTTTTACTGCATTTGTAACACAAGGTCATGTAAGTGGCGAAGATTAGAAAAGTTACAAGAAGAAGAAGAAGAAGAAGAAGAAGAAGAAGAAGAAGAAGAAGAAGAAGAAGAAGAAGAAGAAGAAGAAGAAGAAGAAGAAGAAGAAGAAAAAAAAGAAAAAATGATAATGAAGACGAAGGAAGAGAAGGAGGAGGAGGTTAAGAGGTACCTGTGTGAAGTTGGTGCATCCACTCTTCCTCATGAGCCCCACTCCCAGCAGCCGTGGGCCACTCAGAGTGAGACATCACATGGAAGAGACTGTCGCCTAAAAAAGAGCCCTGGGACGTGTCCATCTCCTCCTTGCCCGGCTCATCCAGCAGATTCTGATCCGACTGACAGCGAAAGATGTCTCGTTTGTTGCTGAGGATGATGAGAGTCATTATCATATCAGTCGGGGAAGTACGGTTTGTTTATTTGAGGGGTACGGCACTTGCAACACAATAAGGTCATATAAGTGCGGAAGATTCGAGTTAGTTTTAGAAAGAGTTTTACAGCACTTGCAACACAATAAGGTCATATAAGTGCCGAAGATTAGAGTTAGTTTTAGAAAGAGTTTTACGGCACTTGCAACACAATAAGGCCATATAAGTGCGGAATATTCGAGTTAGTTTTAGAAAGAGTTTTACGGCACTTGCAACACAATAGGGTCATATAAGTGCGAAAGATTCGAGTTAGTTTTAGAAAAAGGTTTACGGCACTTGCAACACAATAAGGTCATATAAGTGCCGAAGATAGAAAGAGTTTTACGGCACTTGCAACACAATAAGGCCATATAAGTGCCGAAGATTAGAATTAGTTTTAGTAAGAGTTTTACGGCACTTGCAACACAATAAGGTCATATAAGTGCTGAAGATTAGAGTTAGTTTTAGTAAAAGTTTTACGGCACTTGCAACACAATAAGGTCATATAAGTGCTGAAGATTAGAGTTAGTTTTAGTAAAAGTTTTACGGCACTTGCAACACAATAAGGTCATATAAGTGCTGAAGATTAGAGTTAGTTTTAGTAAGAGTTTTACAGCACTTGCAACACAATATGGTCATATAAGTGTCGAAGATTAGATGAGTTACAAGAGAATAACAAACACAACAAAGAAGGAGCAGAGATAAGGACGATAGATGTTTGATAAGAAAGAAGAAGCAAACCACACCAGAGCACCCGCCAACCATCCACAACTATTTCTACAAGAACGACAGAAGCAGAGGAGCAGATCTCTCTCTCTGCCTCTCTCTATCTATCTATCTATTGCCAGCAAGCCACGCTGAGATCCACAACGACCAGTGTAAGAAAAAACTATTTCTACAAGAATGACAGAAGTAGAGAAGCAGATCTCTCTCTCTCTATATATATGTCTATTTATCTATCTTTCTCTCTGTCTATCTACCACCAGCAAGCCACGGCAAGATCCACAACAATTACGTAAGAACAACAGAAGCAGAGAAACAGATCTCTCTCTCTATCTATATGTCTATTTATCAATCTCTCTCTCTCTCTATCTATATGTCTATTTATCAATCTCTCTCTCTATCTATCTATATGTCTATTTATCAATCTCTCTATCTATCTATCTATATGTCTATTTAACTATCTCTCTCTCTATCTATCGCCAGCAAGCCATGCTGAGATCCACAACAACCAGTGTAAGACTATTTCTACAAGAACGACAGAAGAAGAGGAGCAGGTACCTGGCAGTGAGGATAGCCTCATACATGTGCAGCTGCTCCATGAAGCCTTCGTTGGGACGCACACAGCTACGGCGGCTTTTCACAAACTGGTAGGCTTCATCGACGCCCCAGCGGTTCTCTTTCATTAAGTACGCCATAACCTGGTCACACCGAGAAGACGTTTGAATTTCGGGTCAGGTTTTATGTTTTAGTAAGTGTTTTACGGCACTTGCAACACAATAAGATCATATAAGTGCCGAAGATTAGAGGTGTTACAAAAGAGCAACAAACACAAAAAAGAAGGAGGGGAGATAAAGACTACAGATGTTTGGTAGGAAAGAAGAAGCAACCACACCAGAGCACCCGCTAACCACCCACAATTTTGGGTTAATAGAACTGCGCTGGCATAGGAGTTACATAAAAGTAAGAAAATTAAAACAACTCCCCCCCAAAACAAAAACAACAACCCCCATCCCCCCAAAAATATGGAAAAGAACAAGGAATGAAATGTTTAACTAACAAGACAGACATAACCAAAGACTGCTGATTTGATTAGATTAATTTGAAATCTTTTCAAAACTAAAGTACACATCACCAATACTTTAAACTAACGGTTTAAGTCAAACTGAGCCAAAACAAAACAAAAAATCAATTTGACCCAACATGAACATGGCATTCTATTACGATTGCCTACCACCATGTCATAAAACAGTGTAAATGCATCGATAAATTTTCCAGTAATAAAAAAGAAATACTGTTTAACAACAATAAACTGCATTTACATACTTTTTGAAAATTCTGATTATTCTGGCATTACTTTTTAAATTACTTTAGCAGAGTGTACAACATTCTGAAACATTTTCAAGGAGCATTATACCTAAAAGACACGAAGGTCCAAAGACCCCCCCCCCAAAAAACCCAACAAAACAAAAGGTTCTTCAAAGACAGTCCGGACACTGTACTCACGGTTGAAGCTGATCGACTGATGCCCATCTTGCAGTGGACGAGTACTTTGGAATTGTGATCTCTGGAATGAGACAAATGGATATAAGTATGGTACAGATAGAGAGAGAGAGAGAGAGAAAACAGATTGAGAGAGAAATAGGGGAAGGGAGGATAAGAGAGAGTGAGAGAGTGAGAGAGAGAGACAGAGATAACATTAAAAACAATTACCAGAAAAGTTGAACGAAATACCCGGAGAGAGAGA
>NW_004797639.1:167407-181775 GCF_000002075.1 Aplysia californica | reverse complement strand
AACTCTGCACCACCACTTTCCAAAGAGGAAATCTACTCGTTAATCCGATCAGTACGCTTTGCACAGCAGTCTGTCAAAATGATTTTTTGAGCAACACTGAAACTTTCAAAGAGACCTTTGCACTAAAAATATTCTAAAATGTGAAGAATACAACCCCCGGGGGTACAAAATGACCCCAGGGCGCACGGATAGGGTTAATATCAACAACTGGGTCGATAACAACCACAGCAGGCACTCAGTTTAGTCTTAGTAGAGGTTTTACGGCGCTCGCAACCGCATAAGGTCATATGAGCGCCAGAAGATTAGAGGTGCTACAAGAGAGTAACAAACATGAAAAAGAAGGAGGGGAGATAGAGAGGATAGATGTTAGATAGGAAAGAAGGAGCAAAGCACACCAGAGCGACCGCCAACCACCCAGTACATGCACTCACCTGGCCTTGGCGATAAACTTGTAGGTCTTGTCCCAGTGCTTGAGGAGGTCCGACTCCTCCACGTCGTAGAGACGTACGTTGTAGTACTGGAACATGCCCATGAAGAAATTGTCAATTTCCCGCGTCACGTTCAGGATGTAGCCGATCCTGGAGGAAGCAAAGAGAGACATTGTGAACGGTTTATGTTTTTTTTTTAGTTTAAGAGTTTTTTGTTTTAGTACAGGTTTTACGGCGCTCGCAACTGCATAAGGTCATATGAGCGCCGAGGGATGGACATCAACAGAGAAGTCCTTACAGGGAATCAGACTTACTCTGCTCACCTCTCTAGCTTCAACAGCACAAAGTCTGCTTCGACTATTAAGGCACCCTGGAAATAGCGGGTCACTAGAGTGTGACAAACATACAAAAGTAGAGGCAAATGATGATAGTAAGGATGAGGAAAGAAAATGCAGCAGTTCCCTGTTGTAGTCCAGGCAGTTATGAACGTGACAGGATGAATCAGCCCATTTACAATTCTACTGTGCTTGAACGAGAAAAAAGTCCCCCCTCTGAGAATAGCCTAAAGACACTACAGTCAGTGGCACTGCCCCAGGGGGGGTACAGTAAGAGTTTAACGGCACTTACAACACAATAAGGTTACATAAGTGCCGAAGATTAGAGGTGTTACAAGAGAGTAACAAACACAAAAAAAGGAGGAGAGATAGGGACGATAGATGTTTGAGAGGAAAAAAGAAGGAGCACAGACGCTGGCTCGTATGCTCAGAGAGACAACCATCCGCACCCTTTTCCTTTCAGCTCCTCCAGGTTGCAGGCGTTCCACTCCGAGCCCAGGTACAGGAAGTCCAGAATCTTGGAGGGCTCGTCCATCTGTCCCAGAATCCTCATCACTTCTTCGTCAAAGTAGCTTTTCAACGAGGTCAGAGAGATCCCCATCTTTGCCTCCACTGCCTTCCTCAGCTGTGAAGTAGTCCATGGAACGACATCAGTGGCGATATATTTGTGTCACGACACGCTGGTTTTTTTGTTTTAATTTAGTTTTGGTTAAAGTTTTACGACACTTGCAACACAATAAGGCTATTTAAATGCCGAAGATTAGAGGTGTTCGTTTAGTTTTAGTAAGAGTTTTACGACACTTGCAACACAATAAGGTCATTTAAATGCCGAAGACTAGAGGTGTTAGAAGGAGAGTAACAAACACAAAAAAAGAAGGGGAGATAGGGACGATAGAAATTTGATAGGAAAGAAGGAGCAAACCACACCAGATCATCCGCCAATCACCTACAAAAAAAAAAAAAAAAGGAGGAGAGATAAGACAATAGACGGTAGAGCTGGGCGAGGAATCAATTCCGGAACCGATTCCTACGATTAATGCTGCGGAAGAGAAGCTCCGACTCTTTTTTACATATAACCAACGGTTACCAGTTACTGTAATCATTAAAATTTTCTTCTTTTTTAAAAAAGAATTTATTTATGAAAAATAAAAGTTGATGCTTCGTAGTGTTCCGAAAACAAGGTTATCATAAATCCTGAAGATGTTCGGAGCCAATCAGGTAACCACCGGGAGAAATCACATCGTTAGAGAGTAAGTAATTGGGTTCCGAGTCGATTCCAACGATTCCCAATTTTCACTAATCGGGAACCTAGCCGCCCAGCCCTAATAGACGGTTGATAGGAAAGAAGGCGCAAAACAAAACAGAGCACCTGCCAGCCACCTACAGAAACATGTCAATGTGGGATAAATCCAGGAAAACGATGTAGATACAAGAGAAAATATCCTCCTACCACGTAAGCTGAACTCATATCCCTTGCACGTAAGAGGAAAACCATACCCTAAACAATGCCTCTTAACCTTATCTGTACGCCCTGGGGTCATTTTGTACCCCTGGGGTTGTATTCTTCACATTTTAGAATACTTCTAGTGCGAAGATCTCTTTGAAACTTTCAGTATTTCTCAAAAAATCATTTTGACAGAGTACTATGCAAAGCATACGGATCGAATTAAAGAGTAAATTTCCTTTTTGGAAAGTGGTGGCAGAGAGTTCCCCACGTCGTATGGATACGATAGTAAAACACGACGTACAGATAGGGTTAAATGGTCGCTTTTAAGGACAAGCAGGCTAATCCAGATTTCGGGGATTTCAAGAAATCTTGACCAACACCAAAAGTGGGCATTGCCCTACCCATAGGAGAATTTGGGTTTCAATGCTGTGTATATTTGTCGGGTTATAGAGAAAACACACATTGTCTTTTAAAGAAACTTAACAAGGAGCAAAAAACTTTACCTTCGATTTCCTCAAAACAGCAATTTTCAGGATAGTCCCCTTGTGTTTAAAAGTGACCCAAATAGTGAGTGGTGATGGGTGCAGAAACAATTTACAATAATCTACAAAATAAAAAGTTTCCCTGAAATTAAGCTACACACATAAACAACTCTGAACAAACATTTTAAAAAACAAACATAACTTATCAGCAAAACCAAATAATCACTGAAAAATAAGTAAAATATTAAAAAACAAGAAGTTGAACTTTAATACTATAGTTCTCTGTCAGTCTTTTCTTGGCCTGGAAATATGATACTTAGAAACTCATGGTTTTGTAGTCAACTTATATAAGATGTAAAAATGATAGTTAACATGGCACCCAATGAAGGAACATGAAACAAAAAGACAAAAACAACCCCCCCCCCCCCCCCGAAAGAAAAAAAACAGCACGAAAATCAGCAGAAAAAAAACTACACCAAAAAAATGAGAACACTGAATTTGCAACTGACCCCAATTGACGTGGCCTCGTCCAAATCGACAGTCATCATGACCTCCTTCAACTTCTGGCTGATGACACGTTTGATCTGCTCGTTCTCACTGGCGATCACACGACAAACAAAGGGAACTTAAACAAAGGATTCTTTCATTGTCGTTGTTATAGATATATAGGCTTAACATTCACACTAGACAAGAGGAAAAATGTTTTTTTCGTAAGAGTTTTATGGCACTTGCAACACAATGTCATATAAATGCCGAAAATTAGAGGTGTTACAAGGGAGTAACAAACTCAAAATAGGAGGGGAGATAAAGATGATAGATGTTAGATAAGAAAGAAGAAGCAAACGCACCAGAGCACCCGCCAACCACCCACTTCAGAGATTATTTCATTGTTGTTGTTATAGATAGAGTATAGGCTTAACATTCACACTAGAAAAGAGGAAGTTTTGTTATAGTAGAGGTTTTACGGCGCTCCAAACTGCATAAGGTCATAAGAGCTCCAAGCGGTGGATGTCAACAGATAAGTCCTTTACAGGGAATCAGACTTACTCTGCTCACCTCTCTAGCTTCAACAGCACAAAGTCTGCTTCAACCGTCAAGGCACCCCGGGAATAGCAGGTCACAAGAGTGTGACAAGCATACAAAAAAAGTAGAGGGAAAATAGTAAGGATGAAGAAAAAAAGCAGCAGTTCCCTGTCGCAGTTCAGGCACAGTTATGAGCATGACATTGATGAATCAGCCCATTTACAATTACAATTCTACTGTGCATAAAAACTCAAGATGTTAATGTCCCCCCCCCCCCCACCCCCCTTTGGGAATGGCTTAAAGACTCTTCAGTCAGTAGCACTGCCTCGGGGGTGAGACAAAAGAAAGAATGGGCATGGGACTAACAAAAAAGAAAAAGAAGAAAACATGAACAAGAAATTTTGTAGAAAGGATCAAAACTGTGTTCTTAAGAAAATGCATTTTAGAAACAGCTGTTTTAATACATTTCAATCCTTAACTCTGCATGAATAATAATGGATATCCAACAAAAAAACAAAACAACCCCCCCCCCAAAAAAAAAAGAAAAAAAAGAACCCAAACATATTGAAAAATAAATAATTGAAGAAAGGATCAGAATTGTACTCTCAAAGAGAGAGAGAGAGAGAGAGAGAGAGAGAGAGAGAGAGAGAGAGAGAGAGAGAGAGAGAGAGAGAGAGAGAGAGAGAGAGAGAGAGAGAGAGAGAGAGAGAGAGAGAGAGAGAGAGAGAGAGAGAGAGAGAGAGAGAGAGAGAGAGAGAGAGAGAGAGAGAGAGAGAGAGAGAGAGAGAGAGAGAGAGAGAGAGAGAGAGAGAGAGAGAGAGGGGAGAGAAAGTGCGAGAGCAAGAGATATATAAATAAAGAGACAGGAAAGGAAAGAGGAGAAAGAATGAGAGAGGGAGGGAAAGAGGTTGGGAAAAGGAGTTAAAAAGAGGAAAAAAAGAGAAAGACAGACACAGGAAGAAAGAGAAAGAAAGAGTGAGAGAGCAAAAAAGGAGAAACAAAGAGAGAAAGACAGAGGAAGAAAGGAAAAAAGAAAGAGAAAAGAAAGGAAGACAAAACCAACAATTTTCAGAGAACTCACTCGTCAGAGTTGATGGACAGAGATGACGGAGCGTAAGTGTCCACACCCTCGTTGTTCCTGGAGCAAAAACAGACCAAAACCATTCAGAACAGACAATCAAAGCATATTTGTGTGTCACAGCATGGTGGAATCAGGCGCTCTATAAAATAATCAAAGTGAAGAAACTTGATTTTTTACACAGGTTTGTGAATTTTTATTAAAAATTTGTTTTTGAGCTCAACACCTTTCATGCCCATTAAAAAACTAATTTCTGAGCGGATTTTTCTGAAAAACGTTGATTAAAAGCACAAAAAATGTAAATTTTCTGTTACCACCGACTCTTAAGCTAAGGAAATAACTAATCTTTTGGCGGCCACTTTCTCACTAATTTTACCTCTGAAAACAGGTAACCCCACCTCCTTCATTCGCAAATATCTCGACTTGTATTCAAGATAAATGAATATTTTTTCATCCAAATAAACACATGTGAACAAGCTATAAGATGATACAGATAACTCTACATGCCCAAAAATAGACAAGAGCCTGATTCCACCACGCTGCCTCACATATGTGTCACAACATGGTGGAATCAAGTGCTCGTCAAAATTATGAAATCAGAGAAAGCAGCATTTTCCCGCCTGTTTGGCAAATTATTTCGAATTTTCTCCTTTTTTGCTCAACACATTTTATGTCCATTTAAAAGAACATCTCCATGTTGATTTTTCTAGAAAACCTGATTAAAGTCTAAAAATATATAAATTTTCAGTTTCCAAAGCCTCTAATACTTTGGATGTCATCAAACTTTGTCGGCCATTTTCTCGCTTATTTTATTTCTGAAACCAGCTGGCCCCACCTACTTCAATTGCAAATATCTCGATTTCTATTCGGGACAGATGGGTATTTTTTCAGCAAAAGCAAGACAAAATAAACAAGCTTTAACATGATATCAATAACTCCACATGTCCAAAAATTGAAGAGAGCCTGATTCCACTGCGTTGTGACACATACGGTACACACACAACAATCAACAGCGTATGCACCAAATCGCTACCTTGGAATCACAAAGTTCTATCAGATATTTTTGGTTGTAAAGTGTATAGAGCATGCTGGAAAGTGTGGATATGCCCTATATAGATGCAATTAATTATCATTATAAATGTAATTAATTTAAGAATTAGTAGTAGTAGTAGTATTTCCATCGCTACCATTATTTCAACTATCTCATTTATTTCTATCACTACCACTATTTCCACTGTCTCAGTTATTTTTCTCTCACTGAAACTGTTTCTAGTTTTGCTTTTATTTCGATAAATGTACAATTACCATCATTCTCACTATGGCGGCTATTTCGACAATCAATAATAATAATGATGATGATAATAATAATAATAAAATAACAATAATAATAATAATAAAGATCACTTCTATAGTGCCCTCTCTGTGGCAGAGGTGCTTCACAATAAAATAATATTTAATCAACATTTCAAGCATACTGGTCCTTTCAACAAACAGCAACTAGTTGCTTACTATGACAGCAACTATTTCTTATACAGCTATTTCTACCATTGCTGCCATTTCTACAGTTCCTCAGCCACTTCGCCAGTAGCAGCCGCTCTCCTATTTCTTCAGCTTCTATCACGAGCGAAGGGATGCACCTACCAATGGCACGTTTTCGCTGTGCCCCAAAAGGGATGGATACACTTACCACTGGCACGTTTTCGCGGTGTCTCGATGGTCGATGCGCGAGCGGTAGTAGCCGACCCAGGTGTGCGTGAGGCCGTCGTGAATGTACTTCCTGTCTTCTGCCACATGCATCACCTTGACCAGGTGCTGAATCGCTGACCTGAGGGAGAGGGAGGGAGGGAGTAAGACGGAAGAAGGGAGGAAGAGAGAGGGGAGAGGAGGGAGGGGGCGGGAAGGAGAGAGAGGGAGGGAGAGAGGAAGAAAGGAAGAAACATAACATAGGTCACGTCTACGGATCACTTCATCAAAATGAGACTGAGACCTTCAGTAGGCAAAAGAAAAATCCTGATTTATTTGGTGTTTGTTTCTGTTTTTTGTTTTCCACATGGCCTACAATGATACCATCTACAATATACGAGAGTCCATTTAGAAAACATAGCAAGTCTGTGGGTATATGTGCATACATATGTGCATACTATGATTTTCTGTGCATGCGCATGTGTGTGTGTGTGTGTGTGTGTGTGTGTGTGTGTGTGTGTGTGTGTGTGTATGTGCATGCACGTGTGTATAAACATGTAGGTTTCCCTGTGTATTAAAAGCTATTTGTGTTTCTGGGTGTGGGTGTATACAAGTGCACATCAAAAACTGTCTGAAGGTGTGTGTTTGAGTACAGAAGTGCATATTAAAAACTAACGAGTGTCTTTGAGTGTAAGTATATGTGTGTGAGTGTGAGCGTGTGTGCGTATAAAATAAAAATATGGCAGCTTGCACTGTATGCTTCCCAGGAACTTGCGATTGTTTCAGAATGCTATCAGGACTGCTGGGGTAATAATATAGACCGTAAAGCGTACAGAGCTTGCTGCTGAGCTAGTAGTTGCACAACACAAATGATACCTATTATTATGCATTTGTGTACACATGTGTGTGTGTGTATGTGTGTGTATGTGTGTGTGTGCATTAACATCAACTGATAAGTCATTGGCGTACTATATTTACACTCTAATGGAGCAATAAATCTTGAGAGATGCAAAAAATTAGAAAGGTTAGATAGATATAGTGATATACAGATTGATTCTCTATTCCGCTTTCGTGGTAGTACACTCCAGAATTTCAAAGGTGTGGAAACAGTGCGCTCGGCTATTGAACGGAAACCTCACTTGTTTACAATGGTGTCTTAGAAGACGGACTTTCCCAAGATTAGATCGAAACGAAACTAATGAAAAACTGAAAAGTAAACTACAGTGACTTCAGCCTCCTTAATAGAACTGTGCACCCTTTAAATGATTCTGAACCTCCATTAATTTTGTCAAATTCGAAAGCTAAGTGGTTCCGAAGTTTTAAGCGGCCAAAGTGACGAACTTTCACAAATATAGTATGTGTAGATATATTTACATACATATACACTCCTCTCTCCGCTTACTCACCACATGGCTTGCACCGACACTGGCTTGAACAGATAGGCCAGCTCATCCATGCACAAACTGAACCCTCTGAAAGCACAATGAGAGAACAAATGACAAAATCATTGCCATCAATTTACCCTCTGAAACACACTACAAGAGATGAGATGACAAAATCATTGCGATCAATTTCTTCTAAACATTTCACTTGTCACTATTTTCCTAAATTGAATGTACAGTATATTTACAAAATTTTCTCGTTTGTGTTTTTAGCAAGCGGTTTACCTGAGGAAACACGAGAGTGGGAACTCAAAAATTTATCAGTCATATTGCCCAAACTATTTTATATCAAGACTATCTTTACACAGAGTACAAATGCCTACAATTTAAGGAATCTGGCTTTGTGGATTTATCCAAAATTGGGCACTTCTGCGTACAGCAAACAACACACAAATCCTCCTGCTTCCCTGTCTTAATTTGCACTATACAAATGCTATTATCTATTATTATCATTTTACTGTCAGTAACACACATACAAGCCTGTTTTGATTATACATTTTCAACAACCAACAACACACACACGGTACCTGCTTCCTGTTTCAATCCCACATTTCAAACAGCCAACAACACACATACGCCTACTCTCCTTCTTGTTTCAACCTCCCTTTCGCAACAGCCAACAGCACACATATGCCTACTCTCCTTCCTATTTCAACCCCACATTTCCCACAGCCAATACAACACACACATAGGCCTACTCTCCTTCTTGTTTCAATTACACATGTCAGCCAACAACACACACACACACACACACACACACCCATCCCCCCTCCTGTTTTAATCACACATTTCCTTCAGCCAACAACACACACCCCCTTCCAGCCTTACACTTCTTCTTGTTTCAACCCCACATTTCCCACAGCCAACACACACATAGGCCTCCCTTCCTGTCTTATTCATAAGTCTTTCACCATCAACAACACACACACAGGCCTACTCTCCTTCTTGTTTCAACCCCACATTTCCCACAGCTAACAACACACATACCCATCTCCCCCCCCCCCCTGTTTTAATCACACCCTCTTCCTGCCTTACACTTCTTCTCGTTTCAATCCCACATTTCCCACAGCCAACACACACACATACCCATCCCCGCCCAGCTGCAGCCGTAGCCCCATCCAGACAGGCATGACAAGCCCGATGTCCGCCTCGGTCCCAGAACAGCCCATGCCCAGCACCACCGCCTCCTCTGTGTCCTGCTTCCCGTTGGTGGAGACCACGGCCAGGTACCGGTGGTAGGTGGGCACCGTGTCCTCCAGTCGCACCGCCTGTTGTGTGACGACAGACATTTCTGTTATGTAACCATGCCGTGTAACGATACACATTTCTGTTATGTAATGATGTCGTGCAACGACACATTTCTGTGATGATATACATTCCTATGTAACGACAGACATTTCTGCGATGTAACGATGTCATGCGATGACAGACATTTCTGTTATGTAACAACAGGCATTTCTGTTATTTAATTATGTTGTGTAACGATATACATTTCTGTTATGTAACGATACATTTCTGTGATGATATACATTCCTGTAATGTAACGATGTCATGTGACGAGACATTTGTTATATAATGATATTCAGTTCTGTTATGTAACGATATACATTCGCTATGCAATGACAGACATTTCTGTTATGTGATGATAGACAGTTCTGTGATGTAATGGTATACATTTGTTGTGTAATTATAGCCATTTCTGAAACGTAATGATGTACATTTCTCTAAATATTTTACGTCCCAATAGACTCAATTTACATTTTTTAAAAATTACTACACTTCGGTCAAATTTTAGTAAACAGAAGCACATCAACAGGATTTCAGTTTTTAGTTTTAGTAGAGGTTTTACGGCGTTCACAACTGCATAAGGTCATATGAGTGCCAGAAGATTAGAGTTGTTACAAGAGAGTAACAAACATAAAAAAGAAGAAGGGGGAGATAAGGATGATTGAGGTTTCATAGGAAAGAAGATGCAGACCACAGCAGAGCACCCGCCTACCACCCACAACATGATGTCACCTACTCAAAACAATTTTAAAATCCCAGAAACAAACAAGCAAACAAACCACCGGACACACAAGTAAACACAAGTGAGCGCCTACAATTTTGATCTTGTCCTCGGGCCGCAGCAGATGTAGCATAGCCTGCAGGTGGCTCTGGAGCTCTCCTGGGGGGAAACAACGAAACATTAAATGTGTGTGTGTGTGTGTGTCTGTGTGTGTGTGTGTGTGTGTGTGTGTGTGTGTGTGTGTGTGTGGGTACTGGAGCTCTCCTGAGGGGAAAACAGCGAAACATTCCCAAAACTATACAAATGAAAGAAAAAGAATGTGTGTGTGTGTGCGTATGCGTGTGCGTGTGTGTGTGCATGTACTGAAGTTCTCTAGGTAAAAAACAACGAAACATCCAAAAACTCTAAAAATGAAAGAAAATGAATGTGTGTGTGTGTATGTTTGAGAGTGTGTGTGCGTGTGCGTGCGAGCACCTGTGTGTGCATGTTCGTCATGCATGTTTATTTTGTGATTGCCAGCGCATTTTTATTTCGGTTGTACCAAAAGATAGGGAAATAGTACCACCAAACAAGATAAAAAGCTAGTTGCATTTTGGCACAACTGTGAGATATGCCCTTTTGCTAGTGCAGTTTAGTTTCATAAGAGTTTTACTGCATTTGCAACACAACAAGGCCATTTAAGTGCCGAAGAATAGATGTGTTACAAGAGAGCAACATACACAAAAACGAAGGAGGGGAGATAAAGACGATAGACGTTTTATAGGAAAGAAGAAGCAAACCACACCAGAGCACCCGCCAACCACCCACTAGTGAAGTAACGATGTGCTCATTACATTGTGACATTAAAATAGTTCAATAACTGACTAGCCAGGTAACGAACAGACATGACATACAGATATAAATACAGTCATACATACAAAAATACATACATACATACATACATACATACATACATACATACATACATACATACATACATATATACAGACAGACAGACATACAGACAGACATGACAGACAAACATACATACACACACACACACATACATACATACAAACACACACACACACACACACACACACACACACACATACATACATACATACAGAAATAGAGATTATCAGACAGACAGATAACCAGACAGACAGACAGACAGACAGAAAGAGAGATAATCACACAGACAGAAAGAGATAATCAGACAGACAGACAAATAGATTACCTCCATGAGTTTTCTTGACAGATTTCTTGTTGCACTCGTTGTGTGGGAGGATGAGCGCCGCCCCCTTCACGGTGAAGTAGCTCTCGCTCAGGCTGGGTGGGGAGAGACATGGTTTTAGTATTAGTTAAGTTTTAGGAAGAATTTTACGGCACTTGCAACACAATAAAGTCATGTAAGTGCCAAAGATAGGTGATACAAGCGAGTAACAAACATAAAAAAAAGGAGGAGAGATCAGGACGATAGATGTTTGATAGGAAAAAAGGTGCAAATTATACCAGAGCACCTGCCAACCACCCACAAAAGACAACGGACAAATACTACATGCGACGATGACTAGTTGCAGTTGACATCCCAGACTACTGCCTCAACGTCTTTTGCTTTAGTAAGAGTTTTACAGCACTTGCTTGCTTGTGTTTTATTTCTTTGAGTAGTAAACAGAAGCACATGGACACAATTATTTAATGGTCATTTAGTGCTGCGAAAAAAAAAGAAGGAAAACAGACAGAAACAACAGCAGAGGGAAAGTAAAGAAGTATGACCTACCGGTGGTGCCCTGCAACTATCCGCACAGCACTTGCAACACATTTACGTCATGTAAGTGTAGACAATTATAGAGGTGTTACAAGAGAGTTTTTAGTTTTAGTAGAGGTTTTACGGTGCTCACAACTGCATAAGGTCATATGAGCGCCAGAAGATTAGAGGTGTTACAAGGGAGTAACAAACATAAAAAAGAAGAAGGGGAGATAGGACGATAGATGTGTGATAGGAAAGAAGGAGCAAACCACACCAGAGCACCTGACAACCACTCACTTACAAGAGAGTAACAAACACATAAAAAAGGAGGAGAGACAAGGATGATAGAGATGTTTGGTAGGAAAGAAGGAGTAAATCCAACCACAACACCCGCTAACCACCCATGCCTCAATGTATAACAGGTGGACGATAACAACAAAACAACAACATATTTGTTTGAGTAAAAGGAAGCACTTCCACACTGTAACAGAGCAGAAGAAAAGTAAGAAAGTAAGATAGACAGACAGAAACAACAGAGGTAAAGAAAAGTAAAACCTACCAGTGACCCCCATAACCCATTCACACAGCCATATTTTTGGCCATGGCCTCTATATATAGGACAATAATAATAATTAATAATAGTAGAAATCAGAAGGAGTAAACCATACCAACCACCTGCAAATACAGGGGCAACATACATGCACACTTGTTCTTTCATAATCTGATACCGAAAGGATGAAATGTCACTGTTCACGGTAAATTGAGGTTTCAGTAGAAGACAACCACACTCTTATTTATAAATTAAATGACCTGGATTGTCATTAGTGTGACTGAATCAAGACAAATTATTATTTCATTTATTTAAATACAGGGTGAACACAACAAGTGAAAATATTTACGTAATTCTAATAAAATCACACTTTGCGTAAAATTTTGGAGTAGTTACTTCTAAGAAGGCATAAACAAAGATAGGTATAAACACTGTCTAAAAATCTTACAGGGATTTATTACCACCATCCACTCAGAAAAAATAAAACATTTAAAAAACTGTGGTAAAGTATACACCTCATCCAAGGAAAGGGTTGTGACATGCAGATAGGCAGTGTGTGGTTTGTTATTTTCTTTTTATAAATAAAGACTTTGTTGGTGAATTTTTCATGAACAAATCAGTCATGACCCCATAATCAGGACTATAGAAACAACAAACGCTCTATCAAAGCATCTTTATGTTAGATCAATTTTTCATCCCATATTAGTACACAATTTTCAGACAAAACGGCAATCTCAATAAAATCATGCTGGACACACCCACAGCAGGGAAAATCTAATTTATTCCGGATTCTTTTGGGGTTCTTTAGAATTCCCTTATCAGACTCGAAAAAGAAATGCTATAGTTAGGGCATATGGCCCTGTGGTTATGTTAGCATTGGGGGGGTGGGGGTAGACGCTTTAGCACTTTATCTCAATTGGTATCATACTGGGCTATAGTGCCAGTGAGACACTGTTTTGAATCTCCAATGGGCCTTCTTGAACTTAAATTGCTTGGGCTAGTGGATGTAAACCCAAAACATACTATGTGTATACAAAAGAAAAAGGAAGTAAAGTCTTGCTTTAAATTTGAGTACAAGGAAGCTCAGTGACGATTAAGCAATGAGCACTTGATGCTTGGAAAGGGCTCGACAGACAGACAGACAGACAAGCAACTGAGGGAAAGAAAAGGAAGAAGACGTATTATATCAGATCCATTCTCCTACCATCCACAAGAAAAGAAAGAAGACGTCTATCAGATCCACTCTCCTACCATCCACAAAAAAAGAAAGAAGACGTATTATATCAGATCCATTCTCCTACCATCCACAAGAAAAGAAAGAAGACGTATTATATCAGATCCACTCTCCTACCATCCACAAGAAAAGAAAGAAGACGTATTATATCAGATCCATTCTCCTACCATCCACAAAAAAAGAAAGAAGACAGAAACAATACAGTAAAGGAGGTATCATGACAAAAAAACACATTTTAACATCATAGCTTTTTATCTTCTTATGAGGTATTTCTCCATTAGGTAGAGAGGTTACTGGTTATTCGTGCAACTGGGGTGCAGGGGGGACATTTTATAACATTGCATTCCCGTTCCCGGAACGACCCATGCAACTGGTGTGTAGCCTTAGTAAGGGGATATTGTATTACAAAAATGCCCCCCCCCCCCTAAACAAATTACATAATTTGGGACATAGGCTGGTTTAATCCTGGCTGCCAGGACCTACCCACGCTGCGACAGGTATAAACACCCGTGGAACAGGTGAGCAAGGGGACATTTTTATTACAAATATGCTCCCCCCCCTCTAACCACCCATGCAACTGGTGTGCAGGGTGACATTTTATTACAAATATGCTCCCCCCTCTAACCACCCATGCAACTCGTGTGCAGGGTGACATTTTACTACAATGCCCCCCCCCCACATCACCAAACGACCGCTGGAACTGGCAAAGGAACAATAATTATAAACTGTCAGAATGAGCCGACATCCAGATTAATGAGAGCACTATACTAAAGCAGACAGTCGGCAGCACGCTCACTTCAGCTGTTGCCTTCTGCCCCATGGTAAGAGCTCAGAGCCGATGCATCATCACTCCATGTCATAGGTTAGAGTTAGAAGCAACATGAACTAACAATATAACTAGGAACAAGTATTATGTTGGGGGGGGG
>NW_004797639.1:158280-166992 GCF_000002075.1 Aplysia californica | reverse complement strand
AAGATCACGGGTGTGGCAGAAAGACAGCAATAAGGAGGAGCCAAGGAGTAGCAGTAGAAAGGCTGCAGAAAGAGTCAGGAGCCCAGAGGAGGGGGCAAAGGAGGTGAGGGGATGGGGGCAGAAAGTGGAAATGAAAGCAGACAACAGAACATTGCTAGAGAGCAGGAAAGGAGGTGAAAGGAGACAATTTTAGAGATGAAAATTTTTCAGTCGCTACCCGGATTCGAATCCGGGACCTTTGAATGAGAGGCCAACACCTTAACCTCTAGGCCACGAGAGCCCCCGGTTACACTTTGGTGTCTTATCTCTGGTAGAAATGTTACACAACTGGGTGGAGCAATACTAGAAGGGTGGAAACTGATCAGTCCAAAATTTACTGAACTTTCCGCGGGCTATACAGGTGTTTGGAAAAATACACTTCTTCAGTTGTAGATTAATACACATAGTAGAATGACTCATCACTCATCACTGAAAGGACACTTACTAAAAAATGATGCGCAAAGCAAAATTACGAATTTCTATGAATTTACTGAAAATTTCCATCCCTGATGCTACTTTGCAAGAAGATTAGGGCACGTTGAGACTATGCCAGACAGAATAGTAAACTACATGTAATTCTAAAATTCTTTTTACTTCCTGTTTAACCTGACTGGACAGACATCAGTTCAATGTTGGAAGTCGGAGAAGACCACAGATACATCTGAACGTGTTACAGGAAAAGTTGCTTAACCTCTACACTTTAGTATTTATGCCATGAATCCACTTCTCAAAGCATCACACCATTCTCACATACATCTGCAGAAAAATTTGTTTAGGGGGTTGAAAAAGTCCTGACAAGACCATCAAGAAAGACTCAAAGCATCAGTTGCATTCCATAACCATAACTTTCACTGACCTCACTCATAAAAAGACACACCCCAAAAAAAAATTATAAAGAGCAAGGATGTGTGACCATGAGAAACAGCAAGTAGAACAAAAAAGCCAATTGATGCCGTATTTGATCAGGTAAAATGGAAAAATGATATGGGTAAAAAATAATAATTGATAGCATATTTGATAAGATGGAATGGGCAAATGATATGTGTACAAAATTGATACCATATTCAATAAGATGGTAATGGACAAGTTATATGGGAGGAAAAATCAAATTGATACCATACTTAAGAATCAGGTAGAATGGAAAAATGATATGGAGAAAAAAAAAAAGCAAATTAATTTTCAGTACATACAGAACCCGTGCAGCAAAAGGGGAAGGAAATGCACATTTCAAGGATCCATCGCACTATAAACTTTACATATTTTTTTGGAGCTAGGCTTAAGTCCCTCTGTCATACTGCAAACTGTATTAAGACATAAAAGCTTTCGATGATACAAATCGATATCCCTCTGAAGACAAACTATCGTCGAATCTGCTGTAATGGAAACGTGTCCAAGAGACAATCATCTGTACAATGACCACTTCCTATTTCCCCCCTTGCATCCCCCCCCCCCCCCCCCATTAAAATTACCCACTGTAAGACGTCCACCTGTCTAAGACAACCAATTTTCTCCATGAAAATAAGTGGCAGACTTAGGCAAAACTGTACTTCCAGCCCATCATGGGCATGAAGTAGCCCCGGGGAGAGATTTGCGACTCGTTCATGAAGAAAACCTGCATTGTGTAATGCACTACACGAACCAAGTAACATATTTTCCTAATTATTTTCAGGAGGAAAAAAAGAGTGATGATGAGAAGGGGCAAATGTAAACCTTTTACTTTTCAACGACATTACCAGACATGTGATCTTCTGGACTTCCACATACACGACAAAGCATAATGGTTCAAAAACCTGTCAAAGAAGTGTGATGTTTCCTTCAAGGTGAGTATGAAATAGTAAATACTGATAAGATCAGAGAGGGAAAAGGGGGGGAAAAGTACTGGCGTATACATGAGTACAAGGCGAAAAAAGAAACGAAAGAACGAGAAAAGTATATGGATAATGGTAATGATCATCTCATGCTGATAAAAAGCAGGATGGACAGAAACAATAAAGTATAAAAAGAGAAAGAGAGAAAAGAGGTAGAAGGACCAACCAGTGGTGCCCTCCAATCACCCATTAAACTGTTACACCATGATCCAAAACAAAAGATTTCACCAAAGCCAACCATGAAGGCCCAGAAATAGAAAAGGCTGTGGGGGGTCGGGGCAAAACAATAAAGGAGAACCCACAACAGCACTGAGGAGATAATACAATTTTTGTTGTTGTTGCATGAAGTTGTTTTAATGCCCCCATCAACACAATTTAGATCATGCAGGAGGCGCAGTTTGACCATGCGACTATGCCCGTCAGGGCCAACCTAGGCTGAGGAGAGGGACATAACATCCCTTGTTTGTTTTAGTAGAGGTTTTACGGTGCTCGCAAAACTGCATATTATGGTCATATGAGCGCCGGAAGATTCGAGGTGTTACAAGAGAATAACAAACATAAATAAAAAGAAGGAGGGGAGATAAGGATGATAAATGTTTGACAGAAAAGAAGAAGCAAGCAGCGCAGAAAGACAGACATTATTTAATAAAAACTATCCCCATCCAGGAACTGAACTCAGAGGTCTTCTGTATTAGATGACGAAGGGCCTAACCGCTACACCACAGACACTGGTACAAGGGAGATAACCCTGTCGGGCAATTAAATGCAAATATTTAACTACGCTTTGTGCGCTCAGTAATAAACTCTCCGCCCCATTGTTTGCCATGCCGTTATGTGCTATCATGGGGGGATGAGTGGGACCTGCTTGACCCCGTACGCTTTCCAGGAGGACTCCCATTACCAAAAGCAAATAGGGCTACACTCTCTCCCACATCCCCTGTAGTGTATGTTTATAACCCACACTTTTCTTACAAGAACATAAGCTCGTGAAGTACACCTGAGTGAGGACCCTTTGCATTCGCTGTGTAAATGTTTTATCCGCTAATGCTTTGATTCCAGGGCAATTTATCAGATTTGAAGACATGAATATCATACGAAAAGCATGCATTACTGTAAGCATGTAAACAACACCCCTCCCCCCGCCCCCCCCCAGTATTACAGTCTTGAGCTACAGTACATTACTCCAACTGGGGCAGTTACCTGAGGCGAGTGCTACAAAAATAGCCCAGTCTGAGGCTAATACAATATAAAAGACCAAACCTGCAATATGGCCTACTTGTTTACCTTTCAGTGAGATGAAAAGAAAGAAAGTACGGAGGAGGATGAAAAGAACAAAGAGATGTATCTGTGAAAAGTAACAACAGAAAAAAATACGCAATCCTGAGACAAGGTCTGGACTGTCTTCACCTGTTTTGGCTTCCAAGTTATTGATCTTTAAGTAATAACAGTGAATGTGTTATTGAACATAGCATTAACAGCGAATTTGTTATTTCAAGTACTTATTCTTATATTAGGATTAGCATCCAGCTAACAGTCTTGCTCAACTAATAAAAGACGAAACTCAGAAAACTGAAGCAAATCATCTCCTAACTTACTTCAAGCAAGGCAAGAGGGCAAGAGGAAACCATAAATCCGTAAAAAAGGGAGTACTGCGGAATTCACAAAAAGAAAAGAACTGTAAATGTAGGTATCAATATTCCCATCCATCTCCCTCAATAAGCTGAGAGGAAAAAAAACCCCAAGAAAACTCCCCAAAATTTTTAAAAAATAATAAAAACAAAAACGACATAGCATAGTACACACTTTGAAGTTTCGCAAAAGAAGGGGGTTGATGAATTCAAGCAAGCAGGAAATGAAATAACCCGCAGCATTTCCTCTCTCTCTCTCTCCTACTCTATCAGCTTATTTTGTTTTTTGGCAAAAAGTTAACACAGAGATATGGATATTTTTAGTAATAGCTAGGGACGTACACTTACAAATTATGATTATAAGAAAGGAGGAGTTAAAACATGTATATGAGAATATGAGGGCATCAGACTTTCCAGATACACTATAGAGTCTCATACTTCTCCTTTTACATCCACTCTTGAATACTTCAAACATTTTACCCAATATTTACTAGCAACTTTCTGGAGTATAAACAAGTTCTTCTACTAACTGTCTAATTTTTATAAAAAGTGGGGGGGGGGGGGTGGAACTAGTTTAACCTTTGTCATTAATGGTTCATCGAGTCGCATTACCCCCACTATCCAGAACGGTTTCACTTACAATATACTTGCAGGGGTCAGACTACTCTATAATAAAGAAAGGTGTATCATGAACGAACACACCAAAAGGAGATCATACTTAAAAATAAAATCAGGGCTGTTGCCCATACTTAAAGATTACTTGTATTACTTTTGCTTCGATGCATATTTTTTCTAAATTAAAAATTTTCATCTAAAGAAACCTTTAGGAAAGCACCAATGCACACATTGGTACATGAACATTGTCCCGTCCATATCAAGCTACACGACTCGTGATATCATGATTCATCCCTGTAGCCTAAGACAATGTAAAATGTTAATAACCAACAGAGAGGAAAGCGTTGTGGCATATTATATTATGGTGGAGAGCGCAAGATGCACAAGGGGCCTGACCACACCGGGGGCAGGGATGCCAGACAGAATGGTCAAGCCAGTAGCCAGCTCACCATGGCCTGAGCTTTGAGATAAAGCGGACAGTGCTGAATATTTTTCTCAGCTTTTCCCGTGGTGTCTTCGACCTGAAAGCAATCAATGTCGTAGTCAGGAATGGCCAACTTGGGGTCATCCACACAGAAAAATTCAAGAGAACAAGATCCGTGATATTGTTTGCCAAAGAAACCCAGCGCGGTTTGTTGCAACCTCAACCAGGTGGTCCAAAATAGCATCGAAAACACGAAATTCATTCAATATTTGAATGAGTGACCGGCTTCAAAACTGGCGTTAAAAAGAAGTAATTGCGCACTGGATGGCAAATTTACCAATACAATAACTCATATTTGTCAACAAGTTATAACACACAATTTGGACTTCTTTTCTACCTTGTCAGTTCAAAATGAATTAACTCCACAATAAATGATACTCAAGAAAACCAATGCCGTACTTATAGGTAACATAAAAATCAGGGGGGGGGGGAAATAAAAAAATCACAAAAGTAAAAATGTTTTCGGGGATGCACAAAAAGATCTTTACTTTAATCCAGAGAAAGGGATCCAATACCCCCGGGGAAAAAAGGTGGACATAATAGGACAAGACATTCCTTCTTGAAGTATTAAGTTACTGTGAGCTATTCACAGAAAACAAAACTCCAAAATGCCTATTTTTCAACACCAAAAAAAAGTGGCGTAAAACAAAACTGTTTTGGCCCCAAAGATAATTATGGAGAGTGCGTTTGGGTATTACTGGTGATTACCTCTGTTTATAAACAATTATTTTTCTATGCGCACGGTGATATGATGTTTGACGCTCAGTGAGCAAGAATTATCAAACCTAAGAGAATTGCAAAACATCAAATTATGGTTAAATTCAGGGGGCATGCCCCCCTGAGCCCCACCATATGTGAGGCAGCGTGGTGGAATCAGGCTCTCGTCAAAATAATCAAAGTGAAGAAACTTGCATTTTTCCACAGGTTTGTGGGGGGTTTTTTCTTCAAATTTTTGTTTTTTGGCTCAACACCTTTCATGCCCATTAAGGAACTCATTTTTGTATGGCTTTTTCTGAAAAACGTTCATTAAAGGCACAAAAATGTAAATTGTCAGCTACCATGGACTATTAAGCTAAGGAAATAACTAATCTTTGGCGGCCATTTTCTCACTAATCTTACCTCTGAAAACAGTTGACCTCCTCCCCATTCATTCTCAAATATCTCGACTTGTATTCAACATGAATGGATATTTTTTCACCCAAGTAAAGACAAATGAAGAAGCTTTAAGATGATACCAATAACTCTACATGCCCAAAGACTGACGAGAGCCTGATTCCACCACGCTGCCTCACATATTTTTATTAGGTAAGGGGGGCAAGTCCCCCAACCTCCCCCCCCTCTTAAAAACAAGAGACACATTACTACAGCTTATTTTGTACTGAAAAATAGCAGCGCATCTCTCTCTCTCTCTCTTTAGGATAATAAACGTTGATACCGAATATTTCAGTCAGTATAGGTATCCAGTACTTTTGGAGCCAAAACCGGAGAAAGCTAAACATTGCACAATGACTGCAGTAGTGCTTCGATGATCAAGACTGAAAAGATATCATTATGAATCTTGCTGTAATGTTTATTTATGTGTTTATGTGTATATGTTTGTTTGCGACTGCACACCAAACTGCCAAATGGAGACAAATTTCTAACAATTTTTGAATCCTTTTAATCTATGTCTTGCTCCTCCAAAGATTCAAATAGTCCACCATCTCTACCCTTTATCAAAAGCCTTCAAATAACCAATGAAGTGTATAGATCTTTCTGTATTTCAAATATACACTACAGCAGAACCAAATTTCTATTTTTACAAGGATCAATAACAGTGATATTGTCCTCTATTTCATTCCAGTTTTTGACACATACTGCGAATTTTCTAAACCTAACAATGAGTAGAGTAGTAATACAGTATTACTGACATGTTAAGCCACATACACCCACTGCTGAGAAAACTAAGGCTAAAGTATACAAAGCTACAACTACCATAGACACAAAGAACTTATGGAAAGTACAATTCACATGAAAAAGTATTATAAATAACGAGTGATGACTTCAGGGGGGGGGGGGGGTGGTGGAAAGAGAAAAGGAGGGGGGGGGGGGGGGGGGGGGTGACTCACAAACAAATAATGAAATTCTATAAACTGGGTTTTGGAAGGGTATCACAAACATTTTGAGACTCGGGGAAGGTCAAGATACCACAGTTGAACCTGCTCTAATGGCCACCTGTATACTCTATACATATATAAGACAGTCACATATCATGTGTGAATGGCCACTTCCCATTTAGCCCCGTGTATTCTTTTTTTCCATTATCAGAACACTGCGTAAGATGTCCACCTGCTTAAGAAGGCAATATTTCTCCTCAGCAAAGGGTGACCATCTATTAAAATTTTGACCGTTTCAAACTGTTCACTTGGGCAACATCAAGCTAGACAACATTCTCAAAAAGAAAGTGAAAGATAAATCTTTTTATAAAAGAAGTGCAGGTAACCCATTTCCACAGATAACTTTGTTTTAGTAAGAGTGTTACAGGACTTGCAACACAATTATTAGGTCATAAAAGTTCTGAAGGTGCAAACGACACTAGACTACCCTTCAACCACCCATACCTAACTCGAAACATTAGGTACACAACTTTAACTGATACTTTTCCATAGTCAATAGCAGACAAAATTGAGCAATACCATCATGACAAGATTAACCCCCCCCCCCCCTCTCCAACATAATCTCCATTTTTCCACTTTCTCTGAAACATCTCACAATATAATATTAGCTGATGATCGAGTCTTCTTCCCATTCTTAATCGAATTGCAGCTGTCTATGTTTTACATCCCCTTGACACAGTTTAGATAATTTAAGAGGCAGGCTGCTTTGTGCCTCCCTGTCATAAGACCTTGGCTGAAAGGGACACAACGTCCCTGCAGACAAACAGAGATGCTCCATAAAATACCTATTAAGAGATTCATTTTTTTTAGAACAACACATTTTGAAATCAAAATTTCCAAACACCAAACACAAGTATACAAGTACAAAGAAGGGACATTCAAGCACAAAGTAAAATCTAAAAATGATCAACCATCACTAGGGACATACCTTTTGCGAATCTGTGAACGTCCATCACTTACATCTTCAGAGCTGTCGGCAGTTTCCTGGAAAGAAAAGTATTTGGTTTAAAAACAAGTTCTTAAAAATATTGATATACGGGTATGAAGTGCAACAATAATTGATCAACAAAACGGAGAAGCACAAGCATCCCATAAAGACGAATCATGCTTTCCAACTCTCGCAGCACAAACATGCCTCTTTTTCAACTCGACACCTACAGGCCTGAGCTGCAGGCCAAGACAAGAGTAAAGTAAATACAGTAGTCTCCGGGTAAGATCTCACTGTTTATGTTCCCTATTCGCGTAAGTTCCACCGTTTTAAGAAAACAGAGTATTTACTATAAACAAAAATCACCCTTAAGATCCCCCTGTGATTCACTCTGAAGGTCTACATTTGGCTAAGACCCCGCATTTCAGATCATAATTTACGAAACTAAAACTCAGGCAGGCACAGCCGATCAACTAAGCGTGAAAAGTTGAGATCATCGAACTGCCCGTCACGTCAAAGGTCATCCACTCTTGTGAATGTGATCATTCATATAATATAAGCATTCATTGTAAAACTTGATGTAACAGTACAATGTTTGCCCAAGACAGGATCACACCACTGAGTTTGTTAACCCCAAACATCGCATTATATTTGCATTCTGAGCTCTCCACCTAAACTTTCGAGTCACTTGCTGGGTGGTGGTAGGGCCTACACATTTGCACCCTCAATCTGGCTAACAAACCACCCCGGCCTGATCGTGCCAAAGGTTTGTTTTGACAGATATCACTCCACACTGGCATCTTTAAGCAGATACTAGATAGCTAGAGAATGACACAAGTACGGCTAGACTGCCAGTCTAGCCGTCATTAAGTACGGCTAGCCTCTTCCTTGGTGTTATCCCATTGTCATAGTACGGCTAGACTCACAGTCTAGCCGTACTTATTCTTAATATGATGGCTAGACTGACCATTTACAAAAAATAGGCCTACTGTAT
>NW_004797639.1:152253-158180 GCF_000002075.1 Aplysia californica | reverse complement strand
TTTTGTATATATACATTTTTAGTGTGCAGTACCTAAAGTATTTGTATTTGAGACGAAACCAGGTGCCTTAATAACAGTGCATGTATTTTAAACCTCCTGTTTTCTAATGTTAATAGAGCCTAAGATAAGTACGGCTAGACTGGCAGACTTCTTGTCTAGCCGTTCTTAAGTACGGGTAGACAGCCAGGCTAGCCGTACTTAAGGACGGCTAGACTGTCAGGCTAGCCGTACTTAATATTGATGGCTGAATTGTAAATGAAATTTTTAGTTTGCAATGCCTAAAGTATTTGTATTTCAGACAAAACCAAAAGGTGCCTTACTGACTTGCATGTATTTGAACCTGAATAATTACTAGATCTAGATCTAATGATCTAATGAGACCTGTGTACTTAACAGGCTTGAGTCGATTGGGCCAAACCTAGATCTAAGTACGGCTAGACAGGCAGTCTAGCCGTAGACTCTCAGTCTAGCCGCACTTAAGTACGGCTAGCCACTTCGTAACACCAAACAGAACTCTTCGTCTTCCCTGATCATTGCAGCAGAAAATTGTCTCTATTCCAGAATTCGCGAGACAGACTAAATGTTAATTGATGTGATCACAATGTAATGGTGCATAACGTCAAAGGCGGGGAAATTTGGTCAAAAATGGAAACGATAAATTTTGGACAGATAAGTGGAAGGTAGGGGCAACTGGATATGCGGCGTAGAACTGAGACTCACGGCATGTGAGAATAGAAATATTTATACGATCGACCTCTCAACTCGGGTGAGACTTGCCACTGTAGGCTATTCTCACCCGGTTTGTTCAAAACAAGACCTGTTTTTCCTAATTTCGGAATACTTTCTATCGATGTGGATGATCAAATGGATAAAAGCAAAGAAAAGATTACGTTATAGCACAAAAGTAAGCTAATTTTATCGACTACAAAGATGCTATGGCTATTTCACTTTTCGAATCGAGCCGAACAACGGGGGGCGCCATTTTGTTTTGCCCGGAAGTTCTCGCAAGATCTACTCCTCCCCTCTTCTCTCTCTCTGTCTCTTTCTGAATAGCCTTTTACTGTCTATCGGTGTGGACGATCAAATTGACCAAAACAAAGTTAAAAAATGATGTTAAAACACAAAAGTAAATTAATTTGGTTGTCTACAAAGATGATACGGCTATTTAACTTTTCGAATCGAGCCGAACTACACGGGTCGCCATTTTGTTTTGCCCGGAAGTTCTCGCGCTACTCCTCTCTCTCTCTTTCTCTCTCCACTGCCCACAGACAAAATTGTACGCTTTTAGTAGGCTACAGTTGTAATGGAACATTTGTTCACGGCACAGAATTCTACAATTTTTCTGTTATCACAGTGTAGAATTCTGTGGTTTAGGGTGAACGCAAAATTTGTTGGCCTAGATCTAGGCTATAACGGTGAACGCGCACCGGGTGAGAATAGCCAAAAGACTCGCCTGCACTATTCTCACCCCGGGTGAGAATAGAGGTGGCCATAAATTATAAATATCGGCCAATAGCTATCCACTTGCCACTGGCATTGATTGAGGCTGAGTCTGAGGGATTGCTGACAAGTTTGAGATAGTTGAGATGACCAACATACGAAGGCCACCAACATAACACAGCTGACAGAAATGGATGGGAGTAACCATGCTGTCCCATAGGCCATAGGCCATATTTTATAGTCAGGAGTGCACATCCACTAAGAATCCAGATTAGACCTAGATCTAGATCTAGACTAGATTCTAGACCTAGAGATCTAGAATCTATTTTTTTTAAAAACATCAACAACACTAGATCTAGATCTATTGATCTGTATCACTTGACCGAGTCACACTGGCACACAAGATTGAGATTGAGATTTTACACACATGACATGACAGTCAGTTGAGTCAGACACACTGCACAATACACGGCGTCTTACCAAGTCAGGGTCAGTGCTTGGGCTAGGCGAACGTTGAATAGTAACCAAGGCCATTTTTTCTCGCTCTTTTCAAATCTAAGGAGGCATTTTCATAACTAAAGGCATTATTATTATTGTCGATCCAGAAGTCGTAGGCAAAGCAAAGAGAATTCACAACAGGAAGTCGTCCCTGATGTCAGTCGACAATCACAAAGATAATACGGAAGTGTCTCAGCTGCATTGTCTCCCTTGAAACCGGAAGTGTTGTCTTGTGCGCATGTACTTGTGTATGTTTCCTTTAGCAACGTAAGATGGCGACGTTGTTGTAGTTTTGACTGGTGAAACACTATCCCCTCTATGCAGTGATCTCCGAAATTAATTCCGCTCCCGTAGTGAGAGCTGTACAGGAATATTAGTGTCTTAATCGTATTATCAGGTGGGAAGACGCTTGTCATACTTTTGTATTAGCTTGATCTTCTTAAAGCTTTTTCTTCCCTCCTTAACCATAGCCGCGCTGAATAAGCAGTCGTAAAACTAAAAAAAGGTTAGAAGAGGCTAAAAGGATCCTAGATTTAGATCTATATTAGCTTCTAGATCTAGATTTAGATCTAGATTCTAGGCACGGATATTTATTTCAATATTTGTCACGTATTGCTAGCACTGTTTGTGTTAGTATACTGAACTCATGTGTAGTGACAATTGTAGTTATCTATAATCTATTAATTAGAAGAAAGTGGCTATTCTCACCCGCCGGAAGTTCTCGCAAGATCACCTCCTCCCCTCTTCTCTCTCTCTCTGTCTCTTTCTGAATACTGTCTATCGGTGTGGACGATCAAATTGACAAAATCAAAGTTAAAAAATGATGTTAAAACACAAAAGTAAATTCATTTGGTTGTCTACAAAGATGCTACGGCTATTTAACTTTTCGAATCGAGCCGAACTACGCGGGTCGCCATTTTGTTTTGCCCGAAAATTCTCGCGCAACTCCTCTCTCTCTTTCTCTCTCTGTCTCCACTGCCCACAGACAAAATTGTACGCTTTTAGTAGGCTACAGGCTACAGTTGTAATGGAACATTTGTTCACGGCACAGAATTCTACAATTTTTCTGTTATCACAGTGTAGAATTCTGTGGTTTAGGGTGAACGAAAAATTTAGTGAACACGCACCGGGTGAGAATAGCCACAAGACTCGCCTGCACTATTCTCACTCCGGGTGAGAATAGAGGTGGCCTAATTAGAAAGTGGCTATTCTCACCCGCCCGGAAGTTCTCGCAAGATCAACTCCTCCCCTCTTCTCTCTCTCTCTGTCTCTTTCTGAATACTGTCTATCGGTGTGGACGATCAAATTGACCAAAACAAAGTTAAAAAATGATGTTAAAACACAAAAGTAAATTAATTTGGTTGTCTACAAAGATGCTACGGCTATTTAACTTTTCGAATCGAGCCGAACTACACGGGTCGCCATTTTGTTTTGCCTGAAATTCTCGCGCTACTCCTTTCTCTCTTTCTCTCTTTCTCTCTCTCTCTCCACTGCCCACAGACAAAATTGTACGCTTTTAGTAGGCTACAGTTGTAATGGAACGTTTGTTCACGGCACAGAATTCTACAATTTTTCTGTTATCACAGTGTAGAATTCTGTGGTTTAGGGTGAACGCAAAATTTGGTGAACGCGCACCGGGTGAGAATAGCCACAAGACTCGCCTGCACTATTCTCACTCCGGGTGAGAATAGAGGTGGCCTAATTAGAAAGTGGCTATTCTCACCCGCCCGGAAGTTCTCGCAAGATCAACTCCTCCCCTCTTCTCTCTCTCTCTGTCTCTTTCTGAATACTGTCTATCGGTGTGGACGATCAAATTGACCAAAACAAAGTTAAAAAATGATGTTAAAACACAAAAGTGAATTAATTTGGTTGTCTACAAAGATGCTACGGCTATTTAACTTTTCGAATCGAGCCGAACTACACGGGTCGCCATTTTGTTTTGCCTGAAATTCTCGCGCTACTCCTTTCTCTCTTTCTCTCTTTCTCTCTCTCTCTCCACTGCCCACAGACAAAATTGTACGCTTTTAGTAGGCTACAGTTGTAATGGAACGTTTGTTCACGGCACAGAATTCTACAATTTTTCTGTTATCACAGTGTAGAATTCTGTGGTTTAGGGTGAACGCAAAATTTGGTGAACGCGCACCGGGTGAGAATAGCCACAAGACTCGCCTGCACTATTCTCACTCCGGGTGAGAATAGAGGTGGCCTATCTATTAATACTATTATCTATTTGTGGAGTGGTGGCCCAATTTTGCTATTCAAAAGGCTTTTTAATGGCTGCATCATCGATCAATATGCGGTTTTTGCCAAATAATTCTTTAAAATATTCTCCAGATCATGACACCCTTGGTTTTATCAGTTTTGAGACAGTTTTACTGCAAAAAAGCTAAATTTCTTTTTATTTCGGCGATCGCTTTTGTAGGCAGACGCTTCTGTCTCTGTAATTTTAGAGAATCCGGAAGTGATATTTCTCGAGGCGCTTTTTGTTTTGAGAGTATAGATCTAGACCTTCTAATTTTTTGCACCTCTCAAGATTTAATTCCAGATTCCAGTAGAGTGTAAATATAGTAGGCCAAGGACTTTTAGTTGATATTAAAGCACCGATCATTCCTTTCGTCGAAAGGGGGAGCTAGTGTTATATACTAGAAGATAACTATTTTGCAGTGGCTATAATAATACGTTCACGGCGCCATGAACGTAATGACGTATAGTTGGCAGGCTACGTTCACGGTGCCCTGAATGCAGTTTGAAGGCGCTGTTGAGGCTAACGACGTTCATGGCATTCAAGCTTCGTTTAGACGGAGCATCCACAACCGGTTTAAGTCGGCCGGTTTTAGTCAGTGACGACAGTGATGTATATATTTAATATTTTGGCCTGCTTCAAGTGTTCGGTCCCTTGAGATAACGAAGCAGATCATGATTCTTTACTGATCAACCATTTGTCATTTTCCCTTTCAGCTCTGGCTCAGAGCTCACCCTGTATAAGGGAAAACGACGAACCCTCAATTACACATCAACGCATTAGGATATATATGACAAAAATGTATGCGCCTATGAAGTTATATTTTGTACACCACCTGCACAGCCAAATCGAGCCACTGGTTAATTATGTCTAGACCCCCAAAAATTTATGTACATCCGGAAAGAGTTAAACCGGCAGTCGATGCTCCGTCTAAATTAAATTTGAGTGCCGTGAACGTAGCTTCAGCGATGCCTGCAAACTGCATTCAGGGCACCGGGAACGTAGCCACTGCGTAACGATTTTAGCAGTGCAGTGTAGACTGTGCAGAAGTCTATATACATTAGGCAGGCCTAGACCACAGGAAAAGACTCTAGCTCAAACTGCCCTGGCTCTGCTCCAGCATCACAATCAACAATAAAGGTTAACCTGGTCTAACAGGAACAGTAACAGAACATTTTCACAATGTCACATGAGCATTTGAATACACTGTACACACACATTCATATATATGATATTCCACCTAGGCCGTAGGTCTCGGACTATCTCTTTTTCTTCTGTTATAAAATTTTCTTTGGTTCATCTCACCTAGGCCTTAGCAATTCATCTCTCTTTTAACAGGGAAAGGAATAACTTCAGACATTTCTACCAGTCGAGAGCTAGGTGATCTGGTGCCAATTTACTGTGCGATTTAAACTTTAACTTTAATTCCTAATTCAAAATGTTGTTCAAGAAATGAAAAGAAGATCTCAGTACGAAACTTGGAGAAATCTAGCCATATAATAGGGCCTAGCTAGAATATAGATTTGTAGAAGACTTAAATATAATCTTATTCCCCCAAATCAATCAATCTGTCAATCTATCTGTCGATCTATCTATCAATCTATCCATTCTCCATCTATCCGTCCATCCATCCACCCATCCATCCATCCATCCATCCATCCATCCATCCATCCACCCACCCACCCACTCATTCATCCATCCATCCATCCATCCATCCATCCATCCATCCATCCATCCATCCATCCAT
>NW_004797639.1:135269-151246 GCF_000002075.1 Aplysia californica | reverse complement strand
CCCCCCCCAAAAAAAAATACAGACAAAAATCCTGACTCCCTTTTGGCTATTTGTCATGCTCATAAAATATTACCTTTCGGCTCCAAAATGAAAAAAGGCATTTTGTCAGCTTACGGAAGTGTATAATCAGTGATCTAACTCTCCTTTTTCAAAGAGGTAATAGTTTAATGCTTTCAGATTCTCGTAGGGCGTAAAAGTAAAACTATCCTTTGTGCTTAAATTTATCATTGAACAAAAAGTATCACTTTGATTGAGCCAGTAGAATATGGTTCTCATGAAATAAGTTCTGAAAAAATGCTCAACAAAACCTTTGATAAGGAGGAACTGCTGAAAATGGTATCCAAACCTGCCACTCATCCCGATTTAGTCGGGATATCCCAATTTTTTCCCCAAAATCTCAAGCATCCCGATTTTCACTGATTTCAACCAGGCATACCCCGATTTTTTGTCTCAATCTGCTCTTTCGCCGGATTAGTCTAAAAACTTACACTGCCTTCTTCTCTATTGCTGGAATTTTAAGCACCCTTTTAACTTTAAGTCAGTAATGTCAGTAGGAACTTGGAGCACTATTTTCCAAAATCTCAATGCCAGATTTAGTAGTTGACTCGCCCCAAGTTGTGTTTGATCCCAGAATCCTCTGATATTAGCCTGATAACTGTTACAATTTGCAACATGCAAATAGTCAATAATATTCGTAGTTCCACTGTTACTTTCAAAACAAGTCTTATCCGAGGTCTAGTAATCGCGCATTCATATCAAACACTTGGACGTGCGACAGTTATTCTTACCCTAACACAACTAACTGCTCTGAGTAGACTAACCCTCGGCCATTGTCGTTGCTTTGGTCTGAACGCAAATGAAAGATAGAGATTTGTTGATACATTTGGTCGGTCGATGTTGTCGTTAGCCTAGAAAAACTGTCGCTCGTCCGAGCGTTTGGTGTGAACGGGCCGTCAGTTGGATCGATCAGTAAAACTGTGACATGACCTTCGGCGTGTGAGTTCTGCATGTGCCAGGGACTGTCGGTTGATGGGGTTGATGGGGTCAACTTAAGTTCTTACACACTGGTTAAAGTGTCTCTCAGGACTTATAAAATTGGTTGGGGGGGGGGGGGGGGGTTAGACTCTTGAGGTAGCAGTGATTGATGGGATGCTTCAGGATTGAAAAAAAGTAATGATAAAACACACACACACACACACACACACACACACACACACACACACACACACACACACACACACACACACACACTAACACACACACACACACACACACACACACACACTAACACACACACACACACACTAACACACACACACACTAACACACAAAGACACACAGAGGGCGTATAAGCCTATATATTTACTTATGGACACCCCTGGAAAAGTCAGCTTGGCAGTCACCTTGGTGATTCGCTGTTGATACCGATCTTTTTCACCAAATCACGACTCTTTCCCCCCCCCCTGAGATCTTGATTTTGAGATTTCATAGAGTGGCAGGTCTGGGTATCAGTCTCTCCTCAACAGATTAACATGATACCGTATTTACGGATGTTTGAAGAAGAAAGAAGAATTTCAAGAAATTTATGAAAATTGTCATCGCCATCTTACCTTTCACCTCAGAGTTTTAAATTGTGTTTGTGTTGAGCCTATGATGGACGCTTAACAATCTTTACGTTTATGTTTATTTCATGAAATGTGAAAATATCAAGAATAAATTGAACTGGTAAAATGCTAGAAACAGCTGCCAAGATCATGGATACATGGGTATTATCTCCAGGTTCTCCCAACTCTTATTCTTGGTGTTGAACGACTCTTGAAAGAAGTGGACGAGAAGGGCTTGTCTTCAACAAACAGGTTTGAGCCCGAGTTCAACCCCCTGAATTTCTTGGCTCAATATCTGATGCGGAATAACCCCCGATACAGTAACTTTGCCGAAGCGTCTCCGTACGTGAGGGGACTGAGGGAAGTGTCAGAGGAACTCAAGCAGGAGCTCTTCACCTTTGAGGACAACAGGTCGATATTTATTTCATAGTCTGTTCTAGTCATCACTATTAAAGGATTATGAATGAGGAGTATACATTTCTTGTGGCAATGCTTTGCACTTACAAAAAAAAATCAATGAGTAAGATGCTGTATCCGAAGGACAGGTACCCATCATAAGGGCTTGTTTGTGAAGACCAAGTCTTCTTTGAGTAAGTATGGTTTTTGTATTCAGTGCCCCGACTCAGATTAGTACTTTGACGCAAGAAATGGTAACCTCCTCTAAATAACTTGCCCTGTTATCAAATACTATTATTTAAACTCGGGTTTGTCTTTGTCAATCGGAACAGTTAAAACTTGCAAAGTAATTCATATCATTGTAGTCATTACTTCATCACAAAAGACATTAGTCCTTGTTGTGTGTATTGCTCTTCTTCTCATCACTTGTTAAATTTTGATGCTCACAAAGAGAACTGGCATCAGCTGGTTTGAATGGTACATGATGTCTACTTGTACTTTGCAAGATTATTCAATTTCACATGTTTTGAAAAGGCTATCAAAGGCTTTTGTATTGCTTCCTGATGAATTTGGAAGTTATTGAGTTACAGAATGTAAGTGGCCTTACTTTTTAAAATCAGAATATATGCTATTTTCAGGTTGGCAAGAATCAAAGCTGAAGCAAGGCGGAAAAGAACAGAGCGGGAGAAAGTGGAACAGATGTTGCGTCAAGAACGTGAGCGACGCCAGGCACAGCTTGTCACTCAGTTCCACGAATGGAACGTGCCAACAGACAACAACAGGGTGGAGCTCTCACTGGTAATGGCATTTGGACTTGCCGTGGTGGTGCTGAATGTTTCTTATTCTTCTTCTTCAGGTGTCAGGTCTGGAGCAGGCATTATAACAATCATGGGACCCCACTCCTTCCTTTTGTCTGTTTTCTTCTTCAGCTCGGTTTTTGTCTTTGCGTTATTTGTTGCACAGTTGTTCAAGCTCTCTTCTATCATTGTCACGTTTCTTATTCTATTTACATCTATTTCTGTGTGGCCTGATTTAGGGAATGTGAGTGCTCTAAGAATCCCTCTTTTGAAGTTCCATTTTTGCTGCAAAATTTTTCATCCTATACTAGTTGGGGTTTTTTAAGCATCCAGGAAAAGAAATGATTGGTGAACCATGATTACTGCTGTCTGCTTTAGATTTGACCCTTTCTGATGATGAGAATGATGTCAGTCCCATTTCAAACTTGTTTTAATTCCTTGATAAGGTGATCTGATCTATAAAATGGAAGCCACAGCAAATAAAAAAGGAAAGAGCTGGGATACTATTCACTCTGATTGGTGAATAAACCATAAAGTGTAATTGCTGTGGAGGTCTGGCACCAAACCGCTACCTTAGAATTTAAGAGTTCCACTGGTAAATACTGACATTTTGTCTGTTTTCAGTTACTAAGACCGTGAGGTCAGAAACCAAATGTTCTGTCTGCTCTATCAAAATCGTAAGATTATTTGGAGTCGTTAGACATTCAGAGAATTACCTCTGAAAAAGGTTGACATGTGGTGAAACTCAAAATTTTTAAGGTCAAATTTCTCAAAGCTAGGTACTGAGCAGATAGAACTTTGTAATCCTAAGGTAGTGAAATGATTTTAAGTTACAGATATCTCCTGAAGTCTTTTTGTAGGGATGATATTTACTTTTAGCAATTTTTTAAAACTTCAATAAGTTTGATAAAGCTGGACATGGCCACTAAAATGCTGTACTTAGTTTACTTGTCTTTAATTACAAATTAAAATGTCCAGCTCATCTCTACATTTATAAACTGGATGAAAGAAAGTTCAACAAACAATGATACCTTTTTTTTGTCTGGAATATAATTCAACAGAAGTCATAGTTCAACATTTTTAGAAGACTGAGAAAATGTTATTGTTGCCCATGTTCGAAATACTGTTTGGTGAACTTTTACTTGGATTTTGTCTTTTCAGCTCCAAAATGCTCTCAGGTCTTTTGCTGAGATCGCAGAGCAGCTTCCAGAGGAGGTTCGGGAAGTTGCAAAGTTTGGGCATCCATTAGAGCCAACGGATGAGACAGGGAGGACCCTGGCAGTCAAAGAATTTGCTCAGGTAAAAGATATACCTGCAGATGTATATACTTTCAGATGTTTTCAATTTTAGATCTTACTGCACAATGTGATTTTCTTAAAGATAACCCTCAGGTGTACTGCCTATCTCAAACTGTTCTGAAATGTACTACATAATGACAGTTCATTCTGAGAAACTAGTTAGTGGCATTTACACATTTCTAATAGGAAAGCAAAAAAATACCCTAAAAACTATATAGTATTTAAGTCTCCCTTTAAAAAAAAAAAAGATGGTAAAGGTTGAGTTGACAGAGAGGAATATGGGTTTCTTGAAAGAAGCAGCTGATAGAGAATTATTTGTTCAAATCCACACCCATCTCTGATATGATTGATTGGGGAACGGTGAAACCTAAAAAAATAATGGAGGTTGGGGTTCGAATCGACCTTGATTTGTATGGACATTGTTTTATATCTGTATGTATATTTGTGTTGAATCTGAACATCCTACAAGATGCTATAATATGCATCTTATGGATTGAATGTACTGTGGTTTAATTTGTTTTTGTAGTTTCATTTTCTGCCTAATTGATTCAAGTTTTCCGTGCCCACAGTATATTAGTCTCTTTGTGGAAGATCTGCCAATCGAGGTTTTCGAGCAGTTCATGACCCACATGTCCAAGTGTGCTGCGGCTCACCGGGCTTCGGCCGAGAGAGAAAACCGAAGGATAATCCTCACCAACCTGTTCCTTCTGTGTGACCATGGAGGGGTAAGTAGTATGTTTTTGTAACCCTTTTCAGAGTGGTGACTCTTCACAGTACCGTAGGCTACTCAAAGTTTGCCACAAAAAAAAGGATTGTTTCATCTACATCTTGTCAGATCTCTTCGAAAGGTCCTGGAACTTTGTTTATAAGGTGTTCTTGAAGTAAAGAATATTTTTTATTCCCTATTTGTAGGAAAAATCAAAAAGAAATTATTTTTATACTGATACCGAAGTTTCACATTGCCTTTACTTTGAGGTGTGAAATAAGTAATAATTATCTTGAATTAACACCACGATAGAAGTTTCAAGCACGGTTATTGGTCCTAAGCTTCATCCCAACATGTGCTGTTGGTGCTGGCGGGAAGAGGAGGAAGAAGAAAAAGAAGTAGAAGAAGAAGAAGAAGAAGAAGAAGAAGAAGAAGAAGAAGAAGAAGAAGAAGAAAAAGAAGAGGAAGAGGAAGAGTAAAAAGAAGAAGAAGAGGAAGCAGAAGAAGTAGAAGTAAAAGAAGAGGAAGAGGAAGGAGGAGGAGAAGAGGAAGAGGAAGAAGAAGAAGTAGAAGTAAAAGAAGAGGAAAAGAAAAAGGAAGGAGGAGGAGAAGAAGGAGATGAAGAAGAAGAAGGAGAAAAAGTAGAGATCTGTTGTTGTTTTTTCCCCAGCTGGAAAAGAGAATGAAAGTTATAATAAAATATGCTGAGTTTCAGGTGGTATCATTGTTTTGGAGATGTTTTCTGGTTTGGCTGCTTATTTGTCGCATTCTTTAATCAAGTCTCTTGGCAGTTTTTTGTTTGTTTGCTCATGAAGTTTTGGTTTATTTTTGGTGGCCTAGTGGTTAGGCTCTCGGACTCGCAACCGTAAGGTCGAGGGTTCGAATCCCGTCAGGGACCCGACGTTGTGTCCTTGGGAAAGGCACTTTACACGAATTTTCCTCACTTCACCCAGGTGGGAATGGGTACCCGGCTATAGACAGCGAAAGATCTTGTCAGTATGTTAGTGTTTGAGCGCTTAATCAGCTGCTTGCACTGTATGCTTCCCGGGAAGCTGAGAATGTTTCGGAGTGTTCTATGTCTGCTGGGGTAATAATATAGTGTAAAGCGCATAGAGGCAAATGCTATCTATTATTATTATTATTATTATTATTATTATACGTTTTTGTTCAGGATGCGTTTTTTGGGCGAATTCTAGGATTTGAAATCAGATGGTAGAAATTCTTGAAGCTGATTTCAAATGTCGGCTTAAATTGTTGCTTCTGGACTCAAACTGAAGCTTCTCAGGTTTAAGCGCACAATGATTTTTTGGGTCATGATGCGGTGGAATCAGGCTCTCGTCAATTTTTAGGCATATGGAGTTATTAGTATCATCTTAAAGCCTGTTCATTTACATTGTTTGGTTGAAAAGCTACTCTTTTATCTTGAATAGAAGTCGAGATATTTGCGATTGAAGAAGGTTGGGGTCCTCTGGTTTTAGGGGTAAAATTAGCAAGAAAATTGCCGTCAAAGTTTGGTCACTTCCATAGCTTTAGAGTCCTTGGAAACTTAAAATTTGCAGATTTTGTGCCTTTAGCCATTTTTCGGTAAAATCCATACAAATATGTGTTTTTAAATGGACATAAAAGATGTTGAGCCCAAAAAAATCCCCAAAAATGTTATAAAATTTGCCAGACCAACAGAAAAATGCCTCGTTTCTTCGATTTCATTATTTTGACGAGCGCTTGATTTACCCCAGATGCCTCACATTTATTCTTCCCTTTTGGTTATTTAGGTAGATAAAGACAGAAACTGAATAATTTGCAGAATAAATTGTTTCCATTACAGAAAGTAAATGTCATCCGCAGATTAATTGAAAGTTTGTTTCTTGCATTTTTGTGACTTGTTATGGGATGGTTGTTTTCTTGTTTTTTGGGGTTTTTTGTGTTTTGTTGTTAGATTTTGTGTTTGTATATCTTAACGGGAGAGTCAGATAATTTTTTTATATGGCTCCGGAAGCAAGCCTAGTAAGTTATGTGTAGAAAAATACTTCCTTAAAAGTCTACTCTGATGCATTTATATAAGTATTTAAAAGTTTTTAGATTGAGGATATCCTACTGGTATGAGTCCTTTAGCATTCAGCTTACAAAAAATTTCATGAAGTTAGTTGATGTTACATGGACAAGTCGCAACTTTCTTACCTCCTCAATAATATGTCATGGGTGAAAGATTTGAGTGGGTGGTTGGTGGGTGCTCTGGTGTGGTTTGCTTCTTCTTTCCTATGAAACATCTATCGTTCTTATCTCCCCTTCTTCTTTTTTTATGTTTGTTACTCTCTTGTAACACCTCTTAATCTTCTGGCGCTCATATGACCTTATGCAGTTGCGAGTGCCGTAAAACCTCTACTAAAACAAAAAACAAAAAAGATTTGACCAAGGTTGTTTTTATAGATGATATCGATTCAGTCTTGAATTTTTCAGTTGTGGTTCATTGTATTCTCATGACAAAGTAACTAACTGTATTAAAAATGAGAAAAGGCACTTTTGTCTTGCATTGACGAGCTCCATTCCAATCATATAAAAATTAATGACCCTGAGAGAGGAAAAACACCACTTTTTTTTTCATTTCATTATTTTGATGAGCACTTGATTCACCACAGTGCTACACATTTTATTCAGCACCTCTTTTTTCTGTACAGTTATAATAAATATTCATATGACCTTAGAGCATGCATCAGAATACCATTGAGTTACAATCAAAATACTGAATAATGTATCTCTAGCTTAACACTATTATTGTTTATATTACTGTTCATTTATATTATGCATGTGACTGTAGGCCTGTTTATGAGTGCAAGCATACTGTGTGTGTGTGTGTGTGTGTGTGCATGTTTGTGTGAGTGTGTGTGTGTGTGTGTGTGCACGTGTGTGTTTGTGTGTGTGTTTGTGTATGTATGTGTGTGTGTGTGTGTACATATGGTGAAACACCAAACCAATGTGCCAGGATCTGGACAATAAATAACGTATCCTATTATATTATCTTATTATTTTGTTGACGCTGTACCCTTCTGACTTCAGGTTGGCCTGACTGGCATGGTAAAAACATCATGACTCTAATCTGTATCAATGAGGGTGTAAAACATTTACTGCCACAACTGTTTGTTAGCTATGCTTATTCTTGCCTTCTGTGTTCAACAAGGTGGTGTTGGTAATGTAGTGGTCAGAATACAGGACTCGTAATAAGATAAGATAAGATAATACTTTATTATCCCAGAGGGAAATCATGAGATTGTGGATTCAGGAGTTCGAGGGTCAGCTCTGTCCAACGTTGTGTCCTTTGGGAAGGTACTTCTCACTAATTTCCCATTTGGCCCGGTCCTTTCAGAGATGGACTTTAGACTCGTAGGGCCAGTCTCTTCAATAAATAACACAAATAATGTTGATAGGGGCATTGAACCTATACCATTTCACCATTTTTTATTTAGAATGAAATAAGGAATAAGTTTGTATTTCCCTTAATTCCTGTCCTCAGCTCGGCTTGTTGGACAGACACCGCATCCTGACTCTGTTTGAGCAATACTGGGATATGCTCAGGGATTCGAAAGATCCTAAGGGAACCTTAAGAAACCCGCGCCGATGTAAGTTTGTACCTGATTTGCAATTTTTTTTATAATACCCCTTAAAATACCGTGTTTAAGCCTCGGTTCGGACACAGATTTCTTCACCATATCCTGCCCACCCAGCAGTAATGGGTACCTGACTTCAAGTTGGGGAAGTAAAGGTGGCATGGGAAGGAATTGGCCACTGGCCACCCTACCCCAATATGCCCGGGAAGTTGTCTCACTAACAAAGCAAACCCCAATGTCCAGATCGGATGTGGGAACAACTTTACTTTTTTTTTTACCCCATAACACATTTTGGGAGCCTAAAAGTAAACACGTGGGTGGTTTGCTGGTGCTCTGATGTGATTTGCTCCTTTTTTCCTATCAAACATCTATCATCCTGATCTCTCCTCCTTTTTTTGTGTTTGTTACTCTCTTGTAACACCTCTAATCTTTCGCACTTAAAAGACCTTATTTTTTGCCAGTGCCGTAAAACTCTTACTAAAACTAAAACTAAAATTGAATAAGGCTAAGGGTTTTCTGATTTGCAAATTTGTGAGACAGCATGGTGGAATCAGGCTCTCGTCAATTTTTGGACATGTTGAGTTATTGGTATCATCTTAAAGCTTGTTCACTTATCTTTATTTGGATGAAAAAAATATCCATTTATCTTGAATACAATTCGAGATATTTGAGAAAGAAGGAGGTAGGGGTCACCTGTTTTCAGATGTAAAATTAGTGAGCAAATAGCCGCCAAAGATTAGTTATTCCTTAGCTTAAGAGTCCGTGGTAACTGAACATTTACATTTTTTGTGCCTTTAATCAACGTTTTTCAGAACAATTCACACAGAAATTAGTTTTTCGATGGGCATGAAAGGTGTTGAGCCAAAAACCAAAAATTCAATAAAAATTCACAAACCTGTGGAAAAACGCGGGTTTCTTCATTTTGATTATTTATACGAGAGCCTGATTCCACCACGCTGCCTCACATTGTTACTTTTGACTGTCATTCTGTTTTGATGGAAGAGGAAAAAGTTAAATGTGAGGCAGCGTGGTGAAATCAGGCGCTCGTCAAAATAATGAAGGTGAAGAAACTGGCAGTCTTCAGCAGGTTTGGGAATTTTTATCGAGTTTTTGTTTATTGGCTCAACACCTTTTATGCTCATTAAGAACACATTTCAGTTTGGATTTTACTGAAAAACGTTGATTAAATGAATAAAAGATGTAAATTTTCAGTTTCAACGAGCTCTCAAGCTAAGGAATAGCTAAACTTTGGCGACCATTTTCTCGCTAATTTTACTTCTGAAACCTGGTGACCCTGACCTCCTTCAATGCAAATATTTCAACTTCCATTCAACATAGATGGTTATTTCTTTCACATAAAGGAAGGCAATTGAACAGGCTTTAAGATGACACCAATAACCCCATATGGCCAAAAATTGACAAGCGCCTGATTCCTCCGCGTCGTGACACAAATGTAAGTCGCTGATTTGTCTTGATTTTCCTTGTCACTAGATTGGACTGGGGGAAAGACACTGGATTGTTTGTTCTGATTTCCATTGTTTCAGGGCCAGTGGTTGAGGTGGACGAGGTGGACGACACGTTGTTTGACGGCTGGGAAGAAGACGACGGCGGGCTGATGGACAGCGAGATTCCCGTCTCCAGAGTTCAGTTTATGAACATCAAGAAGGATTTGGTGCGAACGGCCACGCAGAATGCCGTCACGGACCAAGCGGCGAGGGAGCAGTGGAAAATGGAACAGCTCTCGGAGAAGAGCGAAGGAAGTCAGTTTACAATTGTTGTCACTTTTGTCTTCTGTCCTACCACGTATGTGAGATGTGCTGACGAAATGAGTTACTTTTTGCTTCCCGCAAATGGAAATATCTGCCGAAAACTCGACACAGGGGTCAAATTTGTAGATTTATTGACTGATACAGCTCTCTTCAAGTTTAACACGTCTCTTATCTTTTCATCTGAGTAATTTGTTCAAATTCAAAACTGTAAATTTGATGTGTCTATTTCCATAGGGGGAAAATCCAAGAAGTAACTCATAGCTCATCTTGATGACATGGCTGACAATGTATGTAGATAAATATCTATTGTTTTCAGGTTAGAGATTCAAATAACTTATTTTTCAGTTCAAGTCATCTTGGTCTGTCTAATCACAGTACGTGGGTGACTGGAGGGTGCTCTGGTGTGGTCTGCTCCTTCTTTCCTATCAAGTGTCTATTGCCCTCTGTCTTTCCTCCTTTTTTTGTGTGTGTTTGTTACTCACTAAGAACACCTCTGCACTTATATGATCTTATTGAGTCGTAAGTGCCGCAAAACTTATACTAAAACTAAATCACAATATCTTATGTTTAACCTCAGTACAAAACATAAGAGGCTGACAATAACAACAGAAGTACTAATATATCCGCTGAAGAGTATGCCAAGTAAGAACCTAGGCTACATAAGAGCGGGCTTTTGATGTGGAATGGATTTCTGTGTTCATTATTCACGTGCCTAAGACCTGGTTCTAAAAACAAAAACCTGATAGTAGCAATGTGGATTATGTGGGTTGGTTCAAAATTAGTTGCGGCATGATATTTCAGAGGCACAATGGTTACTGAATAAAGCTCCCGTTATCATGAACGACAACCTATGGCAATGAATCATATAGTAGAGTGCCAACGTACTCCTGGACGAATGGTCTTTTTGTTGATGGATGTACGGTGGAGACTGCTTAAACCGAAATCTGCAGGATTGCCAGATTTTCTTCACTTTAGATGGGTTTTCATTTCAAAGAGGCTGCTCAGATAGAAAAAGGAAAAAAAAACAGGGTTCGATTTTCTTTCGGTTTAACTCTGTTTTCGGGTGAAATGTTTTTGGTTTGAAAGAACTCTACTCCTGAAAAGACAATTGGGACAAGTGATGAAAGGGACCTTTTCACGTGGATCAGGGGGGTTGAGATTTTCTGCCCTGTTTGTTTTTCTAAAAAGTCATTGTTCCACCTTTCTCATGTAAGGCCACGCGTTTTCTAGCAGTGAATTGTTTCTGATGGGTCATTGTGTTTTGCTCTAGCTCAAACAAACAAACAAATGTGAGGCAGCGTGGTGGAATCAGGCTCTCGTCAAAATAATCAAAGTGAAGAAAGTTGCATTTTTCTGCAGGTTTGTGAATTTTTATCAAATTTTTGTTTTTTGGCTCAACACCTTTCATCCCCATTAAAGAACTCATTTCTGTGTGGATTTTTCTGAAAAGCATTGAATAAAGGCACAAAAAAAGTAAATTTTCAGTTACCACGAACTCTTAAGCTAAGGAAATAACTAATCTTTGGCGGCCCTTTTCTCACTAATTTTACCTCTGAAAACAGGTGACCCCCGCCTCCTTCTTTTGCAAATATATCAACTTGTGTTCAAGATGAATGAATATTTTTTTTCATTCTAATAAAGACAAGTGAACAAGCTTTTAGATGATACCAAAATCTCTACATGCCCAAAAATTGACGAGAGCCAGATTCCACCACGCTGTCTCACAAATGATCTACCCCCTCTGTCTCCTCAGTGAGAAAAAAGCTGTATGAGTGGGGGGTAACAGATTTCATGGCACTCCCGAACTACCGCTACACAGACACAGTAGAGTGCTCCCCACAGGATATGAAACTAAAGATTAATAAGATCACAGGCCCACATGACCTGTTCCCGATCACTGCCACGGCATCAAAGTCTGATCGACAGAAATTTGTCTGTAGGAAGCGAATATCTCTATTGAAAAGGCTGGAAAAAATTAACTCCACAAAACCCAATCTGGATAAATCCACTAATGCCCTTGATGATGAAGATGGTGGCAAGGTCAAGGTCATTGATAGGCCATCAGAAGCACAAGTCAAAGGTCGGATTGGTCTGAAGAGAAGAGCCTGTGACAAATCACCCCAAGATGCTTCCACGTTCACGCCTGCGGAGAACGAGTGGCAGTTTCCAAGTTATTTTGATAAACTTCCAGACATAAGATCAAGAAGTAATTCCAGCGATTCTGAGCACTCGTGCAAAAAAGATTTTAGAGCTGGTTGTAGACGGTTGACAAGCCAAAGAGTTTTCATCAGTCAAGGGAGCAGTGCATCTTTCACTGAGAGAAATGACAACAGTCCTCACAACAGGCCTCGGAGAAGTGGCGGGAAATATTCGAGGAGTGAGATCCAGTTCCTTTTTCAGTTGGACCTGTTTGCCCTCTACTTTGTTTTGGAAGTCTTACCTTGCAATTTATCACCATTTCCTGACTTGAGACTTTGTTAATATTTAATGTTTTGTGTTTACGTTCTGTAGTTGGTTGAAAATTATGCTGCTGAACAAAGTTGTTTATTGATACAGTTGTTGTTTCATAATCCATCTATTGACATGAAATGGAGACAAAACGTATCTTTCACATTAATAGTGATATATCATTTAATCTAACACATTACGAGACAATCATATCTGTAAGATAACTAGCGATATAACATTTATCTGTCACATGGAGGCAAAAGATATCTGTCCGATAGCTAGGGATAATTTTTTTTTCATAATGGTTGATAGAGCTTAAGTTGGGGATTTGCTCTCCATAAAAGATGAGAGAGGGTTGTTTATTAGTGGTATAGATAACTGTAAAGTCAGTTTTCATCATAGAGATTGTTTTATAAACTCACTAATTTAGTAGGTCAGCATTTATAGATAGGAAGTAATTAATGCTTATATATATGTGTCTTGGCAAAATAAACTGTTATCTTTGGCATATGCTTTTCAATGGCTGATGTCCCGTCTGCTGGGACATTTCAGTAACCCACTTTCAGCACTTTTTAAGGACCCCTGGGCAAGTGTTGAGTTCTTGCGTGCTGTCGGCATCGCTGACCGTTTATGAAGCCACAGCGCCAGAAGAGAGAGAGAGAGAGAGAGAGAGAGAATGGCTGATGCAACAAAGAAATCACCTGTTGCTCTAGCGGGGAAATTTATTTCTAAAAGCCCTTGGGTGTATATTTTTTTTCTTACAATGACTGATCTGGAATTCAAAATGAGATGAGAGTGTGAGATTTTTCGTTTTGTCTTCCTTTCAAGTATGGATTCTTTTTGCTGCTTTGTTTGCAGCTTTTCAGTTGAAAATACTTTTTTTTCTTCTTGAAGTTTGTTATTTATTTGTTCGTGTTTTTCACATCTAGATGAGGACGGTGCTCAGGACACCATAACTGAAGGGGAGGAAACTAAGCAGGTAGGTGGTGAGGAAACAAAGACGAGTGCAGAAGAGGAGGGAGAGAAGGCCGCAGAGAAAGTGGAAGAGAAAGAGGACAAAGCTACAGAAGAGGAGAAAAAACCTGAAGGAGAAACAGAGGAAAAAGTGGAAGAAAAGACAGAAGGGGAGCAACAAGAGGAGAAGAAAGACGAAGAAAAGAAAGATGAGGAAGGACAGAGTGATGGACAGTCGAAAGAGAAGGGCGAGGGAGGGACGGAGGAAGAAACTCCACCTGGTGGCCCAACGGAGGGGACGAGCGATGACGTCACTTTGCCGGCAAACCAATCTGCTGAGACGCAAAAAGAGATGTCTGGGAAAGAGAAAGACAAAGATGAGTCTATGGCTGGGACCAATGAAGACCTAGGTAATTTCGCAGTATTTGTGCAAACAGAGATTTCAGATGAGTTGTCTCTCTCTCTCCTCCCCCTTTTCTCTCTCTCTCTCTCTCTCTCTCTCTCTCTCTCTCTCTCTCTCTCTCTCTCTCTCTCGCTCTCTCTCTCGCTCTCTCTCTCTTTCTCTGCCTGTCTGTCAGTCCCTCTCTCGCTCTCTCTATGTATCTGTCTTTCTGTCTATCTCTATCTCTTTGTGTCTCTCTTTCTCTCTCTCCATCATTCTCATCCTTTGTTCTGAGTGGTAAAAAACATAATTTTTTTCGTGCTTACATCATTTTGTTTGATAGGTGTAAATGACTCATTTCAGGAGAGCACATTCAATTCTAATGATATAAATGAAAGTATTTCTTTCATTACTTTGTGAAAAGGTCTGTAAATATAAAGGTAAGCCGAAATTTTTATAACGCATTCAGTACAAAAGTTATCACATGAAACTATGCATGTTTGAGGAGATTTCCTGAAAAAGAAGACTCATTTAATTTACTTTTGTACTGCATTTGTGAACAGCTTTTAAGATAATTGGTCACTTTTAAGCACAAGGGGGCTATCCCGCAAAATGCTGTTTTTGAGAAAATCGAAGGTAAAGTTTTTGCCCCTTGTTCAATTTCTTTAAAAGACAAGGAGAGTTTTCTCTATAACCAAACAAATATACTCATCAATGAAACCATACTTCTAATATACGTAGGGCAATGCCCACTTTTAGCGTTGGTCAAGATTTCTGGAAGCCCCCGAAATCTGGGTTAGCCCGCTTGTCCTTAAAAGCGACCATTTGTTTGGAAGTATAGTGCCCAGGAAACTACTGTTGTATGAAGTCAAGACAGGTTTGGGAGAAACGTTTTTGTCTGGACACAGCCTCTGCCATTTGGGTTTTCCTTTCAAGTTTCAAAATGGCTTTGAAAAAAATATCACCTAAAAGTATTTTTGTTCTTTTAAGCTTTAGATGAGATTCCTACTTTTCTTATTTTGGCAGTTAATTGTTGTATTGGACTTTTGTTTTGCAAGTTGCCTTTTAGATTGTTTTGTTTGTGAGTTGATGACGGCTTAAAAAAACCAACATGTGAAATATGTTTAGTACTTTCTACGCTCCTATTATAGAAGCCTTTGTTGGCATGAAGTCTAATTTAAAAATTAGCTTTTGTCACACCAGTATCTGCTAGTCTATGGTTTGGATTGACCTGGAGGAAGCTCAACTTAATGTACTAAGTAAAATATTAATCCAAAATTGAAAAACAAATTATGGTAATGGAAAAGAACAGCTCTCTAAGGATTACTCTTAAGTACAGTTCATGTTCATCCCAGACTGAAAGTTTGAGCCTGTTTCATAAGGGCAATTTATTTAATGTTTTGGTGATTTTTAAAGTCTGAAGAATGTCTGACTGACTCTAATGATAATAACTTTTGTCAGTATGGTAATGTTTTAGCTCCTGTAAAACGGCAACTTGCGTTATATACTTCACAGGAAGTTGGGACTGTTTCAGAATGCTATACAGCATGCGAGTGTAATGATACAGATTGAAATGCATTTATAGACTTTGCTGTTAAGATAAAATTTACACTATACAAATGTTACTTATTACCCTTTATATTTTGTCTATTATCATTTCTCACTTGCACAGATGTGGACATTACTGGTGAAATGGCGGGTGGCTCCCAGCCAAAGTCGGCCATGAAACCCCCAGAGCCCGGCACTCAACCGACTGCCACCGGTCGTGTCAGTGTCACTTTTGCCGGCAACACAGCATTTGACCGGGAAAAGACAGGTAACTATCTGCCATAAAAAAGGACCTGTTTTAGGTAGTCGTTTTTGTTGTTGTTAACGATCCAGAAGCATCTGAGCGTTAACTCTTCTGCATGATGCCATTCGGTTATAGCTGCATGTCTGTTCTCATTGTTGTCTTGAGGAGTAGAGGCAATTAGATGTGTGGGGTAGCTTGGGAAGAAAACATCCCCTTAAATCAGTTAGTT
>NW_004797639.1:127142-134455 GCF_000002075.1 Aplysia californica | reverse complement strand
CGTTCGTCAATTTAAAAAAATCTTTTTTTTGCATATAAAGTTATTGGTATCATCTGAAAACTTATTCATTTGCCTTGCTTTCGACGAAAAAAAAATATTTTTAAAAATACCCATCTGTTTTAAACAGAAGTCCAGATACAAATGTACTTGCAGTTGAGGGAGGTAAAAGTCACCTGTTTTCAGAGGTAAAATTAGCGAGAAAATGGTCATCAAAGTTTGGTAACTTCAATAGCTTGAAAGTCCTTGAGAACTGAAAGTTGACATATTTTGTGCCTCTGGATCGATAACAACAATACATATTTTGTGCCTGTGATCAACGATTTTCAATAAAATTCACATGGAAACTGAAAGTTTACATATTTTGTGCCTCTGGATCGATAACAACAATACATATTTTGTGCCTGTGATCAACGATTTTCAATAAAATTCACATGGAAACTGAAAGTTTACATATTTTGTGCCTCTGGATCGATAACAACAATACATATTTTGTGCCTGTGATCAACGATTTTCAATAAAATTCACATGGAAAATTTGTTTTGTATGGACATAAAAGGTGTTAAGTCAAAACCCGAAAATTCAGTAAAAATTACATAACTGACGAAAAAAATGCCCGTTTCTTTGATTTCATTGTTTTGACGAGTGCCTGATTTCACCACGATGCCTCACATATGTGTTAGCCACGTTCTCAAAGAGTTGACTTGTGAAAAGAGCTTAGTTCATCCAGACAGAAATTGTGAGGCAGCGTGGTGGAATCAGGCTCTTGTCAAAATAATCAAAGTGAAGAAACTTGCATTTTCCGCAGGTTTGTGAATTTTTATCAAATTTTTGTTTTTTTGGCTCAACACCTTTCACGCTCATTATAGAACTCATTTCTGTGTGGATTTTTCTGAAAAACATTGATTAAAGGCGCAAAAATGTAAATTTTCAGTTACCGCGGACTTTAAAGCTAAGGAAATAACAAATCTTTGTTGGCAATTTTCTCACTAATTGTACCTACGAAAACAGGCGACCTCTACCTCCTTCATTCGCAAATATCTCGACTTGTATTCAAGATAAATGGATGTTATTTTCATCCACATAAAGACAACTGGACAAGCTTTAAGATGATACCAATAACTCTACATGCCCAAAAATTGACGAGAGCCTGATTCCACCACGCTGCCTCACAAATGTTGCTAGTCAAAGGAGCTTAGTTCATCCAGACAGAAATTACTCCCTGCTCAGACTCAGTCTAAAACTTACCTGTCCTTCTCTGTTAATCCCTCTGTGAAGTAAGGGTTGTTTTTTTCAACTTTTAATGTGCCAAATTTTAGCTAACTAGGATGTTGAGCAGTTTCAACCATTTTGCCGTCCCTTTCCAAATAAAAAATTTATCTGATTTAAACAGTTTTGTTATCGCAGATATTTCGAAGTTTTCATTAGTTGTTCAGTAAAAATTCAGTTCTAATTAGCCATCTTGGAACAGTTGTAAAATCCTGATTGGTGCATTTGAGGTCTTACGTTGTACAAGGGAGCGGCATGTTGGCTCATGATGTTCTATATACAGGAGGTGTCATGAAGTGTTTAAAGCGTACTCTTGCTGTTGTGAAGTACAATTCTGTGACTATTGCCTTCTTGTCTTGGTGAAAGAATTACATAGATAGCATTGAATTACTCCCCCCCCCAATCCCTTTTCCTTTCAACAATAACAGATTATAAAAGCTCTCCTCACTTGTTAGAATGCTAAATATTAATTCCAGTTCTGTGATTCCCCCTCTTTGGATATTTGACCCCTGAAAAATCCGTAGCAAGTTTGATCAGGTGGTTGTCATTGCCCTGTGAAAAGTTTGCCTCTCACCTGTGGAAAAATGCTAACGATAACAAAATGATGAGGTCTTGTGGGGATGAGAATGAAAATAGTTGCTACCGAGTACGAAATGCCCAAAGTAAGTCTGAAGTCCAGGTGAGTCTAGTTCAGTTCCCTGTTGATGGTCACTTTTTTCATTTTTGACATTTGAAATTTGGTGGTCAGTTTGTTTACAGTTGCGCTCCTTCACCGTCCTGAATGTTCCTTTTTTAAAAAAGAATTTTTTAAAATATTTTTGGCACTCACTGTGCTACTTCTGCTGTTCCCTTAATACAGTAGTCTCCGACGCCTAAGATCCCACTGTTTAAGATCCTGGTTCTCTTAAGATCCCGTTATTTTAAGAAAACAGAATTTTAGCTATACAAAATTCACCCCTAAGATCAGATCCCGCTCTGATTCACTCTGAAAGTCTACATTCGGCTAAGATCCCGCATTTCAGATCATAATTTACAGAACAAAATCACAGGCGGGCACAGCTGATCAGCCGAGGGTGCACAATCGAGATAATTGAACTGCCCGGCACGTCAAAGATCTGCCACTGTTGTGAATGTGATCACATAAGCGTTGTAAAACTCGATAAAACAGTACAATGTTTGCCCCGATGGAATCACACCCTGGTGTGAACTCACCGACACGTTTGTTTTCCCTGAACATCGCACTCGCGCCTGAGCTTTCTACCGAAACTTAAATCACTTCCCACCAGGCAGGATCACATCTAACTGTGAACTCTTCCCTGACCATTGCAGCAGTTGTCTCTACTTCCGAATTTGTGAGATAGACTGAATTTTAATTGGTGTGGTCACAACGTAATGGGGCTTAATGACAAAAGTGGGGGAGGGGGGGGGGATCTCGAACAGAAGTGGAAAGCTTTAAATGTTGGAAAGGGAAAGGGGAGGAGCAACAAGATAAGCGTAGATCTTGAGACTTCATCATCATCATCATCAATGCCTTTCACCCCTGGCAGGGTATAGGCCACATACAAGCTCCTTCCATTTATCTCTGTCCTGAGCCATCCTTCCAAGCTCGTTCCAAGTGAGCTTCATTTCTCTCATGTCCCTTTCCACGCACCTCCTCTATGTTTCCCGTGGCCTACCCCTGCCTCGTGCTGCCTGTGGGTTCCACTGCAGTGACTGTCTTGTGATGTTTCCGCTGGGCTTTCTTAAGGTGTGTCCCATCCATCGCCACATTCTTAGTCCTATTTCTACTTCTATATTCTTTTGTCCTGTCCTTTCCCACAGCTCTTCATTTCTTATTCTATCCTGCCACTTAATTCTTAGGATACTCCTCATACATCTGTTGATGAAAGTCTGGACCTTATTCAGTACTGTCTTCGTTGTCTTCCAAGTTTCGCAGCCGTAGAGGAGCACAGACTTGACGTTGGAGTTAAAGATCTTGAGACTTACGATAGGATGATAAGTTAAAATGGCGTGCCTCATGCCACTGTGATTGGTCATCAAAGTTGACCACTCTTTGCTTGAACCCATCCAGGGGTCACGTACGTCAGTTCATTTTAGAGTGAAGGGAGACCATTTTGCTGGTTGTGGGCTTTAACATGGGGCACAATAGATTCTTCCCTTGTTGTGTCGGCTAAGATTCCATTCGTCTAAGATCCCGCATTTTCCTTGCTCCCGAGTACTGGAATCTTAGGCGGAGACTACTGTATTTTGACTCCTCTGTGTAAGACTTCTTTTTTTTTTTTTGGTAAGGGTTTTTACGGCATTCCCAACTGCATATGAGCGCTCGAGACACATTAAACTTTTTCAGTTGGTATGAAATTTTGAATTTTGCCCAGGTGGCGGCCGAAGCTTACTATTATCGATTTTAGACCACCAAGGAATCTTTAAAGTGCGCAACTTGTACTTGGACTCTTCGAGATTTTTTCGTCCTTGTCCAAGAAGGCTAGGTGTAGATCTTTCCTACCAGAAGATCAGGGGTGCGGCTGAAAGACAGCAGCAAGAAGGAGCCAAGGAGTAGCAGTATAAAGGCTGCAAAAAGAGCCAAGAGCCCAGAGGAGGGGCAAAGGAGGTGGGGGGTAGGAGCAGAAAGAGGAGACGAAAGCAGACGACAGAACATTGCTAGAGAGCAGGAAATGAGGTGAAAGGAGACAAATTCAGAAAAGAAAATTTATCTTTTTAGACTAAGCAGTATAAGTCATCGTTTAATCTCATTTTTAAAAAATGTGATTTCAGAGATGTTGTTACTGAGTGGTAAGGCTTTCAACTTGCGACAGATAAATAGATAAAGTTAACTTTAGGCTCCCTGCTCCATCGGAGAAAATTTTGTGTTGGTCGGAAAGATACTTTATGATATTTTCCTCAAGTGAAGATGGGAACAGGGGGTTGCTCTGTGACACTGTGACAACCAGGAATCACCTGTTTTGTTATATTGTTTCCTTACAGTACTCTTTTGTGTGGTAAATGACTTTAATTTGATGCTTTTAATTATTTTATGTATTCGTTTAACATGCCATAAAGGTTTAACTCTTTAAGCCCTGAGTTTTTTCCTCCATTTCCTGAAGTTTTTTTTCTACAGTCACCTAAACTTAGTTCACTATGTCTCATTATAACCCCAAAAGCTTGCCTTTAGCTTCTAAATCGCGTAAACAAAGGCTTAGTCATTATTAAAAAACTTGGTTCTGGAATAGTTCCGAAAAACAAGCAAAAACCAGCACTAAATAATACAAAACAGTTGTCACTAGTACTGGATGCTCCCAGTGTCTGATGGGGAACAGGGGTATTACCGCCGGACGCTCCCAGGTTTAGCATGCCATAAAGGCTTAAATTTCTACTTGAAGTTTGATCTGATCTATTTTTTTTCCTTTTCCTTTTTATTTTTCAAAACTAAATGTTCCCTGAATGTTTCCAGGGTTAACGATGCAGTCCCGTAGCCAGTCCCAGATGTCGGCGTTTGACGAAAGCGTCCTCAACGTGTCCCAGTTTGTCCAGCTGACTGAAACTTACTTGGGCCACCACCCGGACGAGAAGACGTTTGAGAAGCTGGTCGTCTACATGAAGGAGGGCTACGAGGAGACGGAGGAGGAGAAGATGGAGAGACTTGTCAAGGTGCGTCAGTCTATGCTTGTTAACCCTATCCGTATGTCGTGTTTTACAACCGTATCCATACGACGTGTTGAACTCTGTGCCACCACTTTCCAAAGAGGAAATTTACACGTTAATCCGATTGATACACCTTGCATAGCAGTCTGTCAAAATGATTTCTTGAGAAATACTGAACGTTTCAAAGAGATCTTCGCACTAGAAGTATTCTAAAATGTAAGAATACAACTCCTGCGGTACAAAATGATCCCAGGCATGTTGTTGTTGTTAGCGATCCGGTAGCATCTGAGCATTAACTCTTCTGCATGATGCCATTCGGTAATAGCTGCATGTCTGTTCTAATTGTTGTCTTGAGGAGTAGAGGCAATTAGATGTGTGGGGTAGCTTGGGAAGAAAACATCCCCTTAAATCAGTTAGTTTTCTACAGAAGAACAGATGATGTTCCACTGTCTCTGAGGGGTAGTCACATAGTGGGCAGGCAGCAGACTGCTTTACTCCAATTCGGTTGAGATGTTGGTTGAGGGGTACATGTTGTGTTCTAAGTTGGAAGATTATGGATTGATCTCCCCTCCTCAACTCATTGATTGGATCTTTGACCAGTGGTTTATTCATGTGGCCATACATCCTCCTTCCTGTGGTACCTGTGGCCCAATCATTCATCCACTCTTCCTTGAGGTTTGACTTGATCATTTGGCAGCAGGTGGTGTAATTCGTAGGAATTTCAGGATCCCAGGCATACAGATAGAGTTAACTCTTCCACAGGGTGTGCTGTTAGCTCAGATGCTATCATGCTGGACTAATGAGTGCATGGTCCTGGTGCAAATTCCCATATGGAGTGTTTTGAATTTGGGTTGTTTTGCTGCCCCTCTCAAAATGAAAGATTCGTCTAATTTGTACATATTTTTTTATCGCAGATATTTCGAGTCTTTCATTAGTTTCGGTTAAAGTTCCTTTCCAAGCAATTGTGAAACAGTTATGAAGTCCTGATTGATGCATTTGAGGGCTTAGGTTGTACAGGAGTGTGACATGTTCACTTATGATGTTCTTGTGCGGGAGCTGTCTTGAAGGGTTTAACTATTGTTTTTGTGATATAGGCTCTCCATTTGTGAGGCAACGTGGTGGAATCAGGCTCTCGTCAAAATAATCAAAGTGAGGAAACTTGCATTTTTCTACACGTTTATGAATTTTTATGAATTTTTGTTTTTTGGTTCAACACCTTTCATGCCCATTAAAGAACTCATTTCTGTGTGAATTTTTCTGACAAACGTTGATTAAAGGCACTCAAAAATGTAAATTTTTAGTTACCACGGACTCTTAAGATAAAGAGATAACTAATCTTTGGCGCCATTTTCTCACTAATTTTACCTCTGAAAACAGGTGACCCTCACCTCCTTCGTTTACAAATATCTCGACTTGTATTCAAGATAAATGGATATTATTTTCATCCAAATAAAGTCAAGTGAACAAGCTTTAAGATGATACTAATAACTCTACATGCCCAAAAATTGACGAGAGCCTGATTCCACCACGCTACCTCACATTTATTTGGCTCTGTCTTACTGGAGATGGATGTTACATTCAGAGGTCCCCCCCTCCTCCTCCCTTTACCTAACCTTACAGTGTTGAAAGAGGTGTTAAACCTCTATATAATGACCAATGAGCTCTTCAACGATGCAGCTTTTGTGGGTTTATCGCTATACCAAAAATGAATATGCGTACAATTGTGGGAGGTGAGGAGGAGGTTTGGTATCTTGCTTCCGGAAATAATTGACAGACTGTCCATTATTTGAACTCTTAGCTTATTTAACCCCCTGTCCACGAGGTCAAAAGGCACTTCTGTTTCATCCTAATAGCTCCCTTAGAATTGCAAAGTCTATCTGACATTTTTGGCCATTTTGAGTTACTAAGACCATGAGGTCAGAAACCAAATGTTCCATCTGCTGTATTCTATCAAAATTGAAAGGTCATTCAGAGTCGTAATCAAGATTTTCTAAGGATTACGTTAAAAAAAGCTTTACATTTTGTGAAATTCAAAATTTTTTTTATGTCACTCATACTGAGCAAATCATCATCATCATTATCATCATCATTATCATCATCATTATCATCATCACCATCATCATCATTGCTTTTCTCACCCTGGATCAGGTTTTAGGCCACGAATAAACACTTTCCCCATTTCCCTGTCCTGGGCCAGCCTCTTGATGTAATTCCACGTCTTCCCACTTTTCTGTTCATCCAGTGACTTTTTCTGACTCCTAGTATATGCAGCCTGTATCTCTACTGAGCAGATTTTTTACTGCTTACTGATGTCTTTATCCACGAGGATCATAGAAGGGGCGCTGTATGATAGAGAGCCTTGTCAGGTGCCTTCGCTTTTCACGTTTTTTTTGCAAGCACCTGAGTTT
>NW_004797639.1:117456-125348 GCF_000002075.1 Aplysia californica | reverse complement strand
ACACACACACACACACACACACACACACTCACATTCGCAAACCTGTTTGTTTACTTGTTTGGGGTGGGATGGTTAAGTATTATATTGACAGTTGCATGTTTTAATTAGGTCAAACTTATATTTGTTATGCATAATGTGTTATTTATAAAATTTATACTACTATTTTTAAGTCAGGCTTCTCGGATTCCTGTGTTTTGTAACTGTTCTACTTTTGATATCAGTAAGTGCTGGTATTTCCATGGTTGCAATTGGAATTAAATAAACAGAAGTAGATGGGCAAAGTCATTTTATTTTTCATGTGTTTGAATTATACTAAAATGAAAATTCTATGGATAGTATAAACAACGGTTTTCTTCTATAGAGGAATTTTGATATATTCAGTCATAGCTAAAAAGACATTTGCTTTTTAATGAAACTGTAGTTTGTAATTTCTATGATTTTTAAAATTTTTGCTGAAAAACTAATTGAATTTAAATTCTACAACAGACACCTTCTTACCTTCGGCACTCATATGACCTAATTGTGTTGCAAGTGCCGTAAGATTCTTACTAAAACAAACAAATTGTTTTTGAAATGGTGTCCCCCATAACTTGTTTCACGACGCAGTGGAATCAGGTGCTCGTCAATTTTGGGGCATGTGGAGTTATTGGTATCTTCCAAAAGCTGATTTATTTGCCTCGTTCACAATGAAATAAATTTCCATTTATCTTGAATAGAACTCAAGATATGTTGCAATTGAAGGAAGTGAGGTCGCCTGGTTTCAGGGGTGAAATTAGCGAGAAAATGGCCAACAAAGTTTGGTAACTCCAATAGCTAAAGAGTCCTTGAAAACAGGAAAATTACATATTTTGTGCCTTTAATCAATGTTTTTCAGCAAAATTCACATGGAAATGTGTTTTTATATGAACTTAAAAGAGGTTGAGACAAAAAATAAAAATTCGATAAAAATGTCTAAACTGATGGAAAAATGCCTGTTTCTCCGATTTCTGTATTTTGACGAGCTCTTGATTTCACCATGTTGCCTCACATTTTGTTTGGTTCAGAGGTCATGTGCCGAGAGAATTCGAGGAGAGGCGAGGAAGAAGTGGCTGTCCCAGATTGTCTCGACGTCACAGACCAGTGGAACATCCCTGGACCCAGTGTATAAAGCTGTGTTCCAAGCCTTGTACAAGGTAACAACAACAACAATAATAGATAGCGTCTCTGCCGTGCCAAGGCCGATCGAGCGACGTATCTCCAAAAATTATTCATTTTTGCGTCTTCGTTGAAATAGACGCCTACACCCATTCTGCATCTTGTGTCAAAGGCAGGGAGACGCATCTGCACTACAAAAAGGATATTTCACTCTGGCAAACAGACGTAACTGAAGGGCCATGCCCATATTTCCAATGGCAGCGTGACGGAACTCAGAATCATAAAAAGTGTAGATATGTTGTTCTGCCTTGGCATGACAGATCTATATAGCGCAAATTCCTCAACAGCAAGCTCTATGTGCTTTACAATCTATGTTAGGTTTGTCGTTGTTTTTAAAAATCTCAAATGTGTCATATGATCTTTTCTCTTTGAGTCTGATTTTGTCATGTTTCATTTTGTCTAATTCTATCATGTGTTATCATTATATTTTCTATTCTTATCATATTTTATCTAGTCGTTTCATATGTTAAAAATAGATTTATTTTATTGAGTCTCATCACCTCTTATAATAATTTTTTCTCAGTTTTTTATCCAAGTCTTACAATTTTTTTCCCTAATTTTTTCTAATCTTCCTCCCCTATTTCCATTTGTCGCTTTGATTCTTTTATAAATCTGAGGGGTGGTTGACGGGCACTCTGGTGTGGTTCTTTCCTATCATACAACTGTCGTCCTTGTCTCTCCTCCTCCTTTCTTGTGTTTGTTACTCTCTTGTAACACTTCTAATCTTCGGCACTTATGTGACATTGTATTGCAAGTGCCTGAAAGCTCTTACCAATCAAAATCTTATGGTAGGGCATCTTATTTTATCTCAATTGTCATATTTCATCTTGGTAAAAATTTTACGACACTTTCAACCACATAACGTCATATTTTGTCTTGGTGAAAATTTCACGACACTTTGAACTGCATGTAGTCATGTTTCATATTAGTAAGAATTTAACTATGCTTTCTGGTAAAAATTTTACCACTCTTTCAACTAGGTAAGGTCATATTTCATCGTATCGTGGTATATATTTTACTACGTTTTCTGGTAAAAACTTTACACCGTTTTCAATTACGTTAGGTCATGTGAGCGTGATAATAATATATTTCATCTTGTCCAGGACGCGGAGGCGCACGGTGGGGAGAAGAGCATCAGCGCCAGCGTTTCCATGCTGGAGCACAACCACATCGAGCCAGGCCGGGGCGATCTCCTGCTGCGCTACGCGGCGTGCACCCCCGAGGACTGCCAGTACATGCTGGGCAAGGCCCTCTTCCACAACCAGAAGGGAATCAGGTTAGAATTTATGATTTTAAAAAGATTATCCACATTTGAGGCACCGTGGTGAAATCAGGCGCTCGTCAAAATAAGGAAATCAAAGAAATCTGCATTTTTACTCTTGTTTTGGCAATTTTTATCAAGTTTTTGGCTTTTGGTACAACGCCTTTTACATCCGTTTAAAAACGTGTTTTTTTCTGAAATTTACTGAAAAGAGTTGATAAATGGCACAAAAAATGTAAATTTTCGTTTCCAGTTACTTTCAAACTCTGGAATTCTCTAAACTTTGATGGCCTTTTTGTTTCTAATTTTACCTCTGAAACTAGGCAACTCCCATATTTTGCTTTCCATTCAAGATAGACGGGTATTTTTTTCATAAAAAGCAAGAAAAATGAACAAGTTTTAAGATGATAACTCCAGGTGCCCAAAAATTTACGAGCTCCTGACTCCACCGCGATGTGACACATTGATTGCTTATAAAAATTATCCACACTATTTATTATAATCATCCATCTATTCTGAGGTCTGGCTTCTTGGATTCATGTGTATTGTAACTTCTTTTTATATCGGGTGAGTGCTGGTATGTCCGTGCTTGTAAATGGAATGAAGTGAGCAGAAGGAGACGGGGCTAAGTCATATTGTTTTTCATGTGTTTGGATTATGGCTGGCAGATGTTGGTTACTTAGAAAGAGTGACACTTTGATTTTATAATTATCCATCTATTTTGAGGTCAAACATTTTTGGATTCATGTGTATCGTAACTAACTGCTTTTGATGTCAGTGAGTGCTGGTATGTCCGTGCTCGTAAATGGAATAAAGTAAACAGAAGGAGATGGGCCAAGTCATATTGTTTTTCATGTGTTTGAATTATAGCTGGCAGATGTTGGTACGAGTGAAATAAAGCCAAACCTGCTGTGACAGCCACTGTCCAAGAAACTCACCTGCGTTACTGCTTTCTCCTTTCTGAAAACGATGACCAATGTAATTTAATCTGATAGTTTATTGTTGTTTTTGAATTTTTTCTATTTCTCTTGTCATTTATTCACATTGATTCTCTTTAGTGTGTCTCTCCTTTCTGAAAACAATGACCGATGTAATTTATTCTGATAGTTTATTGTTGTCTTTCATTTTTCTCTATTTCTCACTTCATTTATTCCCATGTATTCTGTTCAGTTTCCAAGCCGTGGAAGGTGGGAAGCCAGTGCATGTTCCTCGTGTGGCCAACCACGGCAACATCTATTTCTGGAATTTTGACAGGATGCCAGAGGTAGGGGGCTTGATAGAGACGTCTCACGTAAAAGACTTTGTAAAGAATTTAAAACAGTCACATTGTAAAGAATTCAGAGCGATCACACAGCGAAGAATTTTGAGAGAACACTTTTTAAAAATATCTTAAACCGTCATTTGTTTTTAAAAATTTAGATTGAACTCTCTTCCAAGAACTTGGAGTGATCACTTATATATTGAAGAATATAGTGCAGACATGTGCGTACAGAAAAGGTCTTAGAGCAATTGCGTATTTTGAATATTAATTTAGAGCAATCACATTTAAGGCTATTTCATAATAAAGAATCTAGAGCAATCACTCCCTTAGTCAAAAGTTTAGAGCAATTACATAAGTACCCAAGAATTTAAAGCATTCGAATACTGTATTGAAGAATTTAGAGCAATCAATTATGAAGAATGTATATGTAGATGTAATGAGATTTTTGTAGACAACTAAAGATTACCAGACTTGTTTCGAATGACAAGGGTTCAAAACCATAAGAGGCTTAACGAATGAATGTTGGGAATTTTTCTTCATGACTATCTTGCAAAGACTTGAAAAAAGCCCTTTCAGTTAATATTCTGGAAGCTTGGTTGGCAAAGGTGTATATTACATACATTCAATGGTGTGAGTGTCATACAGTCCTATCAGTTGAAATACCCTAACACTGTGTAAGCAGCTGGAAGATCTAAGGATAAAAAGGTAAACTCTCAACAGGTGCACAATTCTTTGTTTATGACTAAGTTAAAGAGATCAGAAATCGATGTACAGAAAAGTGGGAAGACGTGGAATAACATCAAGAGGCTATCCCAGGATAGAGAAAAGTGGAGGGTGTTTGTCCGTGGCCTATACCCTGATGCAGGGTGAGAAAGGCAATGAAGTTAAAGAGATGTGGTGTCATGTTTATGTCAACATAATCACCTCATGGAAGCATCCCTTGACTGTTCTTTTGTCCCACAGGACCGAGAGGGCTCCTTCATTGTTGTGCCTTTGAAAGATAAGAAGAAACGTGTCTTTGGTGTCCTCGGCATTGACACCCTCTGTGACTCACACAAGAAAGCTATCTTCATCACGCATGAAATCCAGTACTTCCAGGTAAGACAGTACATAAAGAACTCTGCAGACGGTTAGAAATTCCTTCGGGAAGTTCTGCTTCTCCACTTAACTGTTGCAGTTAAACTCTCAATTACTTTTTTGTTGAATTCTTGGGCTGTTTTTCTTGTTGCTGTGGGTGGATGGAGGGTAATAGTGACATGTCATGCTGGTTTTTTTTTTATTTCTCCCTTGTTTCTATCTGCCTTTTTTCCTCTCAATTTTCTGTCTTCTTATTTTCAGTAGAATTGTTATCAGTATTTGTTTGTGGCAGTAATGTGACTTATTTGGTTCTTTGTTGCATTCTAAAACACCAAAATGGCTCAAGTTAGTTGGTAGATGTGGTGTACAGAAATACAGTCAAGCACACTTGCAAAATGGGCAGGACACAGACATTTGTTGTTTTGTATGATGTTTCAGTAAGTACGTGTATTAAATGCAAGGAATATACATAAATGTGTATGAAAAATTCTGGACCTGAAAATCTGTTCGCTATGTGTATGCTTCACTATGCACATATTTGCTTTGTGTGTGATAAACTTTAGTGAGAAAGTGTGTCCAGAAATCAATGAAACACTTCCAGATGGGTGGTTGGTGGGTGCTCTGGTATGGTTTGCTTCTTCTTTCCTATGAAACATCTATCGTCCTTATCTCCCCTTCTTCTTTTTTATGTTTGTTACTCTCTCGTAACACCTCTAATCTTCTGGCGTTCATATGACCTTATGCAGTTGCGAGCGCCGTAAAACTCTTACTAAAAAAACCACTTCCGACACCTTCACTCGCTTGTGTCTCAGGGCGTGGCAAAGTGCTTCAGCATCGCGTACCACAACGTGGATGTGCGCAGGAAGCTTCTCCGCATCACAGAGAGCGCCATCTCGTGGATTCAGCGCCGGTGCCCACACATCTCGGAGATTACCGTGTACGTGGTGGAGCCCAGCACCAAGGCAGGCGGGGAAGCTGTGCTCCGTAAGATGATCTCAACAGACCAGAAAGGTCAGGCAGTACAGATCACTGAAGTTGTCAGGCTGGAGCGGAAGGATAATCTCTTCAGGTAGACCTGGCTGTGTGTGGTCGTGAAGAATTTTTAATGAAAATGTCAAGGGGAAAGACAGCTATGTCATACGCATACATTAATCCTACCACAATTTAACCTGTCAATTGTTTGGGTGGACTTGGCTTGTGCTTTTACTTAATTTGTTGTTTTACAGATACAGTTTGTGAATGACCTAGTTGGTCACCACACTAGCAAGATGACACATCTCATTTTAGCTACTTTTGAGATGAATTGAAAAAACAAACATGTTTAATAAGACTGTTTATCGTCTTATAATAGTAAAACTTTTGTGCATGTTTCTCACGTGACTGTCTGCTCATTTTTGTTTTGGTTTTACCAAAAGATAGAAATACTACCACTAAACAAAATAACAGGTATGTTGCATTTTGGCACAACTTTGAGTTGTTTTTTTTCCTCTTGATTAATTTCATAGCGTAGGGATATTCTATAGGTACTGTTGCAAGTTAAGGGCTAGTGCCCTGATTTTTTTCTATAAAAGGACTTCCCTCTCAACACTAAGCCTCTACTCCTCCAGAGACTATCTCCGCGTGCCCTCCTTCCTCCAAACACAAATCTTTTACCTCTCCAGAAACTAGCTCTCTCTGTTTTCGTTCCCTCAAACACAAACCCGCTATCTACCTCTCCCTCTCTCCTCCTTCCCTCCAACACAAACCCGCTATCTACCTCTCCCTCTCTCCTCCTTCCCTCCAACACAAACCCGCTATCTACCTCTCCCTCTCTCCTCCTTCCCTCAAACACAAACCCGCTATCTACCTCTCCCTCTCTCCGATTTCTCTCCAACACAAACCCGCTATCTACCTCTCCCTCTCTCCTCCTTCCTTGAAACACAAACCTGCTATCTACCTCTCTCTCTGCTCTCCTTCCTTGAAACACAAACCTGCCATCCACCTCTCTCTCTCTCTCTCTCTCTCTCTCTCTCTCTCTCTCTCTGTCCTCCTTCCCTCAAGCACAAACCTGCTATATACCTCTCCAGCGACTATCTCTTCAAGTGTCCTCATTTCCTCAAACACAAACCTGTCATCTAACTCTTCCTCTGTCCTCCTTCCCTCAAACACAAACCTGCCATCTACTTCTCCTCTCTCCTGAGACTATCTCTTCAAATGTCCTCCTTTCCTCAAACACAAACCTGCTATCTGTCCCCATGATCCCCTTTCCTTCAACACAAACCTGTCCTCTAACTCTTCCTCTGTCCTCTTTTCCTCAAACACAAACCTGCCATCTGTCCCCATGATCTCCTTTCCTCAAACACAAACCTGCTATCTGTCCCCATGATCCCCTTTCCTTCAACACAAACCTGCTATTTTCCTCTTCCTTGAAACACAAACCTGCTTTCTTCCTCTTCCTTGAAACACAAACCTGCTATCTTCCTCTTCCTTGAAACACAAACCTGCTATCTACCCCTCCAGAGACTATCTCTTCAAGTGCATGGACAACTCGGAGACGGTCACGGCCGATGCCTACGGCAAGCGGCACACTGCGTCCCCCCTGAGGGACAACGACGGGAAAGCTCTGGGTGTGGTGGACATCAGCATTGGCGACATGAAGAAGCTGCCGCCGTACGAGAACAAGGAGGCCCAGAGGATGCTGCGACTGCTGCAGCAGGCTCACAGGGAGATCACCAAGGAGGCGGAGGGAGATGAGACCACACGGGTCTTAGGTAATGAAGTTTTGTTTTGTTTGTTTTTGTTTGTTTTAGTGAGAGTTGTACAGCATAGGTAGCTCATTTTGTTTGTTTTGTTTGTTTCAGTAAGAGTTTTATGGCTTTGATAACTCGTTTTGTTTGTTTTGTCTGTTTTGTTTGTTTTAGTAAATTTTATGGCCCTCATAATACAAAAAGGTCATAATATAAGTCCCAACTTTTAGAGGCAATTCGATGCCTCATTACAGTCAATTTTTCCAATTGGTTGTAAATGTTTTGCACCACCTTTGCCACAATTTAAATCTTTTAGGAGATAGGCAGATAGGAAGGAAAAGAAATCAAATGAGGTAGTGCTTGATGAAGCCCA
>NW_004797639.1:108577-117356 GCF_000002075.1 Aplysia californica | reverse complement strand
GCTCCTGAGACTATCTCTTCAAATGTCCTCCTTTCCTCAAACACAAACTTGCTATCTACCTCTCCCTCTGTCTTTCTTTCCTCAAACTCAAACCCACCATATACCCTTTCCTCTGTCCTCCTTTCCCCTCTCTCTCTCTCTCTCTCTCTCTCTCTCTCTCTCTCTCTCTCTCTCTCTCTCTCTCTCTCTCTCTCTCTCTCTCTCTCTCTCTCTCTCTCTCTCTCTCTCTCTCTCTCTGCCCTCCTTCCCTCAAACACGAACCTGCTATCTACCTCTCCCTCTCTCCTCCTTTCCTCCAACACAAACCTGCCATCTAACTCTTCCTCTGTCCTCCTTTCCTCAAACACAGACCTGCTATAGGGGGCTCTCGTGGCCTAGAGGTTAAGGTGTTGGCCTCTCATTCAAAGGTCCCGGGTTCGAATCCGGGTAGCGACCGAAAAATTTTCTTCTCTAAAATTGTCTCCTTTCACCTCCTTTCCTGCTCTCTTGCAATATTCTGTCGTCTGCTTTCGTCTCCTCTTTCTGCCCCCACCCCTCTGCCCCATCCTCTGGGCTCCTGACTCTTTCTGCAGCCTTTCTACTGCTACTCCTTGACTCCTTCTTACAGCTGTCTTTCTGCCACACCCCTGATCTTCTGGTAGGAAAGATCTACACCTAGCCTTCTCGGACAAGGGCGAAAAATCTCGGAGGGCCCGTGTGCAAGTTGCGCACGTTAAAGATCCCTTGGTGGTCTAAAATCGATAAGAGTAGGCTTCGGCCGCCACCCGGGCAAAATTCAAAATTTCCTACCTAAAAAAGTATTGGGTGTGTCCCGCGCGCTCATATGACCTTATGCAGTTGCGAGCGCCGTAAAACCCTATACTAAACAAACAAACAAGACCTGCTACCTGTCCCCATGATCCCCTTTCTTCCAACACAAACCTGCCATCTACCCCTCCAGAGACTATCTCTTCAAGTGCATGGACAACTCGGAGACGGTCACAGCCGATGCCTATGGCAAGCGGCACACTGCGTCCCCCCTGAGAGACAACGACGGGAAAGCTCTGGGTGTGGTGGACATCAGCATTGGCGACATGAAGAAGCTGCCGCCGTACGAGAACAAGGAGGCCCAGAGGATGCTGCGACTGCTGCAGCAGGCTCACAGGGAGATCACCAAGGAGGCGGAGGGAGATGAGACCACACGGGTCTTAGGTAATGAAGTTTTGTTTTGTTTGTTTTTGTTTGTTTTAGTGAGAGTTGTACAGCATAGGTAGCTCATTTTGTTTGTTTTGTTTGTTTCAGTAAGAGTTTTATGGCTTGGATAACTCGTTTTGTTTGTTTTGTCTGTTTTGTTTGTTTTAGTAAATTTTATGGCCCTCATAATACAAAAAGGTCATAATATAAGTCCCAACTTTTAGAGGCGATTCGATGCCTCATTACAGTCAATTTTTCCAATTGGTTGTAAATGTTTTGCACCACCTTTGCCACAATTTAAATCTTTTAGGAGATAGGCAGATAGGAAGGAAAAGAAATCAAATGAGGTAGTGCTTGATGAAGCCCATGTGGGACGCTCCATGTTAAAAACAGTCAGGAAACGACAAATGCAGTTTTTGGGACGCCTGAATAGACATAAAGGTCTTGAACATCTAGCTCTCACTGGCAAAATTGAGGGCAAGCGAGGCAGGGGTAGGCCCAGAACAACATACTTAAGGAACCTAAACAAATGGGTAACAGGGAAAGATCAGGGAAACGTAGCTTTTTTGAGAGCATCCGAGCAAAGGAATGAATGGAAAACCATGATCGCCGACGTCTGTCGCAGATCTGGCACTGGATGATGATGAGGAGATAGGCAGCTTAATTGACCCTGCATATCAGGGCCATCCTGAGCCGAGTTGAATTAAAGAATACCTAGATCTATAGGCAGATGGACGGAAAGAAAGTCAATAGAAATGACTTCCTCCTTGCAGGAATTGAAGTTACGACTATTGTGTACAATGGCAAGGAGCCTGACCCATACACCCAGATGCCAATGCAGTTGCAGTGAAATTCTATGCTTTTGTAAAGCTTTCACAACTTGAGTAGCTTTTTTGGATTTGTTTTCAGTTATTTCTGAATTCTTAGAGACTCTCCTTTTACACGATTGTTCAAGTTCAATCCCTCCTAAGTGTAAGGTTTTGTTAGGTACGCTCATGTCACCCTGTTTTCTGTATATAACTAATATTCTACTCTTGTGCGGGACACATTGTGACTGTTACCATGCCCACTCCCCATGAGCAACAATTAATGATAATAATAATAATAATAATAATAATAATAATAATGATAATAATAAATAGCATTCGTATAGCGCATGTCCCCACCTGAAAGAAAGCTCTATGCGCTTTACACTGTATTATTACCCCAGCAGACCATAGAACAATTCTCAGCTTCCCGGGAAGCATACAGTGCAAGCAGCCGGTTAAGCGCTCAAACACTAACAAACCGATAAGATCTTTCACTGTTTATAGCTGGGTACCCGTTTCCACCAGGGTGAAGTGGGGAAAATTCGTGTTAAGTGTCTTTCCCAGGGACACAACGTCGGGCCCACGGCTCGAATCCCTGAAACGGCAACCTCACGATTATGAGTCGGGAAGCCTAACCACTAAGCCACCATTCAGGCCTACAGGGGGTCCCAAACTCAATGAAAGACATTGTGTGTAATTTCCAATGTGACATTTTAGTTTTAGTAAGAGTTTTACGGCACTTGCAACACAATAAGGTCATATAAGTGCCGAAGATTAGAGATGTTACAAGAGAGTAACAAACACAAAAAAGGAGGAGAGATTAGGACAATAGATGTTTGGTAGGAAAGAAGGAGCAAACCACACCAGAGCACCCACCAACCACCCACAATGTGACATTACCATTGTTTTCAATCAGATGCGGAGAAGGACGACGAAGGCCGAATGGACATCATGTTTGACCGTCTCATGCTGATGGAGCTCAGGGAGAATGTCTCACGTCTAGACCCACAATCCTTTGCGGAGCTGAAGAGTTACAATGAACCTCCACCAGTCATTCACGACATTCTGCGGGCCACTTTGGCTCTGTTCTACCTGGATAGAGCTGGAATGGGAGGATTTGATGACTGGAGCACAGTGAAAAATGTAAGTTCTATATGTGAGGCAGCGTGGTGGAATCAGGCTCTCGTCAAAATAATCAAAGTGAAAAAACTTGCTTTTTTTTCTGTTGGTTTGTGAATTTTTATCAAATTTTTGTTCTTTGGCAAAACACCTTTCATGTCCATTAAAGAACTCATTTTTGTGTGAATTTTTCTGAAAAATGTTGATTAAAGGCACAAAAAATGTAAATTTTCAGTTACCACGGACTATTAAGATAATTAAATAACTCATCTTTGGCGGCCATTTTCTCACTAATTTTACCTCTGAAAACAGGTGACCCCCACCTCCTTCAATTGCAAATATCTCGACTTGTATTCAAGATAAATGGATATTTTTTTCATCCCAATAAACACAAGTGAACAACCTTTAAGACTATACCAATAACTCTACATGCCCAAAAATTGTCAAGAGCCTGATTCCACCACGCTGTCTCGCCATATTTTACTTTTTGTTTTTGTTAATGATAAAACTTTTTTAATGCAAACAGTTGCGACTTAAACTTGTTTTATGCTGTAGGTAAATGGGTGTTTTAGTAGGTTTGACCAACGATGGTACAAGATAGTTCACTTGACCAAAAAAAGAGTCCACAAAAGTCCGCGCATTAGTTCAGATGGCGCTGCAGTCTTTGTTTTGAAGCTCTCTTTTGTATCTCCAGAAGAAGAATAGGAATGGCACAGTTTGTTCATTTCGCTTTTATTGTTTTTCACTCAAGTAGGGTAACTCTGTTCACAAAGTCCGCACTTTTTCGAAGAGGGCGCCACCGGATTTTTGTGGAAACTTTTTTAATTGGCTCAAAGAGAGGAGTAAACTATCTTGTTATGTACGATCTTTGGTTCGACAGCACATTACAAAATTAATTTTTATGTATGTCTGTTTTTATTTTATACATATGTAATAGGTCTTTATCATATATTTTATGGGTTGTCTTCAGTACATTATAATAATAAATAATGGATTGCATTTATATAGCGCATATCCACTTATGCAATGCTCTATGCGCTTAACATGATACATATTATGGATTTACAAATCAATTTGAAAGAAAGGTACATAGTGTTACATACTCATGCAAACACATATTCCCTCACACACGCACCACACATACATACATACACACATACACACATACTTACATATGCACATACGCACATACAAACTCACAACGATCTACAGCTTGGATGCATTCTGTCTAATCGAAATATGATGAAAATAGAAATGATTTTAGTTTCTTCTTTAAAATTTCTAGATTTTCTGCTTCTCTGATAGTTTTTGGAAGCCTATTCCAAACAAGTGGGGCAAAATATGAAAAAGAGCGTTGGCCATATCACATGTACCAGGAGCTAGACAATAAAACTGTTGGTATTTCAAGCGATCTGTGATACCAACAACAAACAGAATAATTTTACTTGAGACAAAAGTATTTAAACCCTATCCGTACGCTGTGGGGTCATTTTGTACCCCCGGGGTTGTATTCTTCACACTTTAGAATACTTCTAGTACGAATATCTCTTGAGAAACTTTCAGCATTACTCAAAAAATCATTTTGACAGACGGCTATGCAAAGTGTACGGATCGGATTAACGGGTAAATATCCTCATTGGAAAGTGGTGGCACTGAGTTCCCCACGTCGTATGGATACGATAGTAATACACAACGTACAGATAGGGTTAATCATGTTGATGTTCCAGAGAATAATCTTATTTTATTAAGACCCACTTTCAGGCCAATGGGTGAGAGGGAAAGGAGAGTAGAATACACAGCAGGATACATGCAAAGCTTATTGAAAACAAAACTGTACATGTTAAATCGAAGCTTTCTGCCTATCAAATTAAATTGTCAGGGAAAAAAGTGTATATCTTAGACAGGTGGCAGTCCTATACAGTTTCAGCATAATGTTTAAAAAAAACAACCCAAAAAGCCACATGGGGAAAATTGAAAGTGGTTGTTTGTACAGGTGATTGTCTCATACAGGTGGCCATTTAAGCAGGTTCGACTGTACATTATTTTGATTTAAAATTTTGTATGTGTTTGCGTCTATATGTCTTTATATGTATGTAAGTAAAGGGAATGTGGCGACCCGCAATGGAATGCTGGAGAAATTTTTCTGCATTCGAGTAATAATGTGTATTAGGTATTCTTTGTTTGTATATTTGTGTGTTTATGTATTATTTGTATGTCTGTGTCACAATGTGTGCCATTGTTACCAAATTTCACTTTGGGTATCAATTAAGTATGATAAATGTATATTTATTTGTATTTTTGTATATTTTTATGTGTTCTCCTCAGTACATTAACAATGACCTGATACAGCAAATCAAGTCGTACGACCCGACGGTTGCCACGGAGCTAGTTGAGACAGAGAAGGTGGAGAAATACCTGAAAGGTAGGGTACAGCCCGCGTCATGTGTTTGTGTGTGTGTGTGTGTGTGTGTGTGTGTGTGTGTGTGTGTGTGTGTGTGTGTGTGTGTGTGTGTGTGTGTGTGTGTGTGTATTTAATGTGCCTGTTTGTGCCTGTGTGTGTGTGTGTGTGTGTGTGTGTGTGTGTGTGTGTGTGTGTGTGTGTATTTAATGTGCTTTCTTGTGTGTTTATGTGTGTGTGTGTGTGTGTGTGTGTGTGTGTGTGTGTGTGTGTGAGCCTGTGTGTGTGAATGTGTGTGTATGTGTGTGTGTGTTCTCATCGTATACATGGTATATTTTTTCAATCCGTCAGTACAGTATGGCCCACACATGAACTAGAGTGTGTAGAGTTTTGTTTATGTGTACATTTGTGTGTACTGGTTTCTTTTGTATATATGGGCGTTTTCCAATACATGTGTGTACAAGTACATTGTACTTGTCTTTGTAAGTGTGTATTTGTTTGTCTACATAATTTTCCTCTGCATTGTGATCGAAAGCGATGCTCTTAAGTGATGTAAAGCTGGAGTAGGAACAAAAATGTTTCTGACATTAGATTACTATAGAGGAAACCCTGTCTGAAGAACTTCCCGTTACATTTTTGTATTTCATAATCAAACCTTTGGCTCAGTCCGTATAATGCGAGCCTTTATATCACACATGGTCTTGGTTCAAGTCCACTGAGGAGCATTTTCAAACACTCGAGTTGCATTAGGAGTTTCCAAAGCTCTATTAATAATAATAATAAATGGAATTTATATAGAGTCCAACCCCGATTAAAGTATACAGGCTCTGAGCGTTTTATAATACTATACAACAATAACATTAAAACGTTGTGTTCTGAAAATCATTCCAAATATTCATCTTATTAATTTAAAAACAGAGATGACTTCAGCTGACATTTGAATGAATCAAAAGATTTGATGTCTCTTAAAGTACTTGGCAAAGAATTCCAGATCTTGTGGCTCTGTCTGGTCAAACATGTATGGTGGTAAATTGGAGACCCGTCCTCTTCAATAACCATAGCTTGCTGAAAAGAGTGCTACACGTATGCCATGCCGTGCAGTTATTTCATTTTTCCATTCTTGTTTTAGATTTTTCTTACTTTGTAATTTTCTCCAGTACACTTAAAAGTGTTCATATGTTGATTGAGGAAGAAGAAAATGAAGAAGAAGAAGAGGAAGAGGTAGAGGAAGAGGAAGAAGAAGAAGAAGAAGAAGAAGAAGAAGAAGGAGAAGGAGAAGGAGAAGGAGAAGGAGAAGAAGAAGAAGAAGAAGAAGAAGAAGAAGAGGAGGAGGAGGAGAAGAAGCAGCAGAAGAAAAAGAAGGAGGAGGAAGAGGAGGAGGAAAAAAAATAAAGAAAAGTTGAATTTTTACCTTTCCTTCTGTCTATCTGTCTGTCTTTCTGCATAGTACCACAGCAGCTCACACGACACCCACTCTGTGACTCTGCATCCCATTGCACAAAATTCACCTGCTCTATTTTATATCTCCCACTCATCGTTATAATGGCTATTTCTCTCTCTCAAAGCCACATTCAGTAAGTTACAACATCAGTTTCGTTCAGTTCAAGTTGTTTTTTTCCACATTCTTTTTATTTACCTTTCGAGATTTATATTTTCATTGCATGTTACTTATTATATTACAGTAATATATATAAATGTTGGCGAAACAGATTCCAGCATCAAGATCTGTTGTCATATTTTGTTTTTTAAACTAAGTTTTTCTGTTGCATTTTCTGTGTTCCTAATACAGTGAAACCCTGCCTTGATAAACACACTCGTTAGGATTCATGAAAAGTCATTATAATTTTTTTTTAATGGGCATATGTTATCCATTTTGTTTATCTCATCATTTTTTTGCAGTTAATTTGTTTTCAAGTAAATAAATTACCTCAATGAGTTTGAGAACCCCAGAACTGCGATGTAAAAATCATTTTCGTGAAAAGACTGAACAAATCTCCTGCTTGGGAGAATATAACGTCTACATCGACATCGAAAAAAAAAAGAATTCGAAGCAAAATTAATCTTTCTGTCGACTTTTAAAAACAGTTTCATTTCTCTAAAATATCGATACAATGGGCCTAAAATTGTTCAGCAACTTTGTATGTTGATTCAAATTTTTTCTATATTAGTATGACCAGCAGCAGGGTTTTACTGTTGGAACTTAGCTTTTTTCGCCTTGCTTGGTATTCTATGTACAACATTATTAAATAAGTAACCTCGAAATGCATAATCTGTTGTTTTCAGCATGAACAGAATTAAAACTGTAGATTTTTATTTTTAAAAAGTTAATATCTATGCTTTCAGCATTCTTTTGAGTGTATCGGGGTATGATAAGTTAAATGAAATGTGGGTTGTTGGTGGGTGTTCTGGTGGTTTGCTCCTTCTTTCCTTCTATCAAACATCTATCGTCCTTATCTCTCCTTTTTTTTGTACAGAATATATATATTTTTACTCTGAAATAACACCTTTAATCTTTGGCACTTTTGTGTCTCATTTATACTTCCAGTACAGTCAAAGTGTCAGTTTCGCTCAAACTAAAATAATAGATGATATATGACTACCAGCTTCCTTTGTGTAGTCATCAGAATGTTTAACTTAAACTTAACAAATAGGCCTAGTTGTACGAAATAACTCATCATAGCCATAATAATTATGTATCAGAGATGCTGAATTTCCAAATTAATCTAGAAATCCGGGTAATTTCTGGAAATGTCTGGTTTCTGCCCCACTCAAGACCTATACCACCGCAAAAATAGTTTTGATACTAGCTTTCTTATACAATATTATGATTACATGGAATACATTTTGAGTTCTTATGTAAGCGTTTTCATGGGGGCCAAAACCAAAAAGTTCAGGGGGGGGGGGTCGAAATCAGTTTGCACCGCTGTATACATACATGTGACATGATTTTATTATGTATATATTTATAATATACATTTTTTTTTCAACACTGAAGAAATTAAATGGGTGCCTTTTGAGTTCAGTTGGTGTCATGCTGAAGAGTGTTATGGATAACCCTTGTTTGAATCCCTGATGAAGTTTCTATTGTAGCTTTCTGTCCACTTGGTCGAGTACTTTTGGAGTGTACTAGCAAGTGTAGTTTATGGACCTTGAGGTAGAGATTTTTAAAATTAGCCTGCCTTGAAAAAGGAAAAAAAAAAATACTCAAGAATTGAAAATTTTGTTCTGCATGTTTCAAATTAATTATTTAAACTTACAGCCACACAGAAGATCTCCTCCT
>NW_004797639.1:91651-107219 GCF_000002075.1 Aplysia californica | reverse complement strand
GTGTGTGTGTGTGTGTGTGTGTGTGTGTGTGTGTGTGTGTGTGTGTGTGAAATCAGGAAAATTCTATAGAATCACCGACCTTGCTTATATTTCTCTTAAGTAACTATAGAGTGCTAGACTCTGTCTGTTCCTCTGATTGTGTCAAGAGTTGCCCAGGTTTTTGGAGGTTCTTTTTAGGGAAAGCCCCTGGATCAAAGAACTAATAAACTTCAATGTATTTCGATATTTATGTATTATGTATTCTGCATTGCTTTTTGTATGCTTTGAGCTTAAGAATAAAGTAGGGAAAAGGGGGCGGGGGAGGGGGGGGTAGGACTGATTAATTTGTCCTGTATTTTGAAAATCTTGTGTAGGGAGTTTCAGATACAAAATAGTAGACCTATGTCTCCTGCCAAGTGTCCTTAGGTAAAGATGAGCATTTTATCTTGTTTTAAAATAGATGCCAGAATATTTCGAAACTCTGCTGACGTTTTCAAATTTGTAATCAATTAATTATATTATTCATGTTCTAAAAAATCAGGTAGTATTAACCAGGTAGTATTAATAGCATTTCTTGCATTTTGACATTTCTCATAGAACAGTGTTATTTGTAATTACAGTCAAACGTGCCCTTACGTGTCCAAGACAGCCAGACGACCATTTCCCACTTGTTTTTGCTTGTTTTTGTAAAGTGTTTCGCAACTGCATAAGGTCGTATGAGCGCGCGGGACACACCTAATAGTTTCAGTTGGTAGGAAATTTTGAATTTTGCCGGGGTGGCGGCCGAAGCCTACTCTTATCGATTTTAGACTACCAAGGGATCTTTAATGTGCGCAACTTGCACACGGGCCCTCCGAGATTTTTCGCCCTTCTCCGAGAAGGCTAGGTGTAGATCTTTCCTACCAGAAGATCAGGGGTGTGGCCGAAAGACAGCAGTAAGGAGGAGCCAAGGAGTAGATCTAGCAGTAGAAAGGCTGCAGAAAGAGTCAGGAGCCCAGAGGAGGGGGCAAAGGGGGTGAGGGGGTGGGGGCAGAAAGTGGAAATGAAAGCAGACAACAGAATATTGCTAGAGAGCAGGAAAGGAGGTGACTGCGTGTTATTATGTCCAAGATAAACACTTCTGTCCTCGACAATGGATGGCCGCTTTGAACCGTTCCGCCTGTATTATGTCGTGGGGTTTAAGTTGTCAATGTCCACATTTTCTTACTGACGTTTTTTGTTAAATTTTCTTCAACAAACATTTACAACAACAACAACAACAACAAAAATTAAACGAAATACAAAGTCTTTCTGTAATTTGTCATTATTGTGCTATGTTACTCCTGGTTCTATTTCTTTCCTCCTAAATTATATTGATGGTGGAATTAAAACATTAATATGTGTATATGTTATGTATATATAGAGAGAGATGTATATATAATATATATATCTATCTATATATATATATATGTATATTTATATATTTATGTAAAGAATATTTCTTTGATTCTATACCAAGCAGTCTATGATGATGTACACTGTTTTATTTTATTTTTTCTTCCTCTCGCACCACTCTCCAGACGTGCCTCACGGCGAGGTGGCCAAGTACGGCTCCATCCCGGCCCAGCAGCTCTACAACTGGGTCTTCGTCTGCATCAGCCTCATCGAACACACGCGCAAGATGCGGGAAAACGCCGAGGGCAACGTGATGGTCGCGGCCGGCGACGACGAACAGACGCCAACCACGGAGAGGAAGGACGGAGCCCTGGCGGATGCGGCGGTGCCCCCTGTTGAGCAGGAGACTGCTTGAACTGATAGGTACAGTGATTGATGTAGAAAAAGAGACTGCCTAAACTAGGTGTACTTCTGTAGAGAAAGACTGCTTAACAATCATTTAAGAAAAGAAAAAGAAAGTTAAATATGCATGAATAATCTAAAAACAACTTGACAACACCTCACACACACATTTTTGTTCGGCATGGCAGTCTCAATGGTTCATCTGTTGACAATAGCTTCTGAAAAATACTGTATTCTTTTAGAATGCACACATGTAGAGAATGGAACAGTGGGTGGTTGCTCTGGTGTGGTTTAATTTGCTCCTTCAATCCCATCAAACATCTGTTGTCTTTATCTCTCCCTTTTCTCTTTTGTGTTTGTCACTTTATTATAACACTTCTAGTCTTCGGCATTTACATGACCTTCAGAGTTAACTTCTTGTTACATCCAATTCTCTTTTTGATAGTAAGAGTTTTAGGGCACTTGAAACACAATCAGTGTCGCTTTGCTTGGATCTTCTCAAAGCTGTCTGAGTTGATTCTTGAAGGTATAGATTTAAAACATCTGACCTCCTAAACTGTGTATGTACCCAGGTAGGCCTAAAAATGCTTTTAATGGGGGAATAAAAACATTTCACTACCTTTATATTGCAAAGTGATATGTTTTGGCCATTTTTAGTTACTAGAATAATGAGGTCCGAAACTAAATGTTCTATCTGCTCTATCAAATTCGCTAGAATATTCAGAGTCTTCATCAAGATATTCAAAGAATTTTATTGAAAAAAAGTTTGGCATGTTGTGAAACTCAAATTTTTTTACATTAAATTTCTCAAAACTTTAGGTACTGAGCAGATATATAGAACTTGGTAATTCTGAGGTAGCGATTTGCTGTCTGGTTTTGTTACGTTATGCCCTGCAATTTGTTTTGGTCTGTTCCAAAATGATAATGTAAGGAAACGTGGAAAAAGGTACAGGCAAGGAGGTCCCTAACATCTTTCTGTATTTCTGGGGGTCAGTGAGGTAGTTGATATTTATGTCATATATATCACTTATTGAAATTCTTTGTAAAAATATGTGTAGATTCTAATTGAACTCTTTGTAATAATGTCTCCCCTACAGATTTTACACCATTTATCTCTTCTTTTCACCCCCTTTATGAATCTCTTTTTTCATTTTATCACTTTATTTATCCGTTAAATTCTATTTTTCCTTTCTTACCCTAATTTCTTTCTATAACCATCACTCTTGCCTTCCCAAACACATAACTGATGCATGTAATCTGAAAGATTTCCTTTTGTTTCTCCAGCTGGTGACATTTTCCCATCATCATCCTTGTAGGCCCACGTGTGACAGTTCCTCATCAAACGGATGGGCCACAGCATCGAACACAGAACATCCTTGTACTCATAGAAGAATTTCCATGTCTACTTCAGTATTTGGCCTTTGTACATATCATGTAGTGGTTCTTTACTTTTAGTCCACTGGAGGTGAGGGGTTGCTATATTTATTGTCTCGGAACCTTCCAAGGAAACATTCTCCTTTTTCTAATAAACTCCTAAATGACCACGGAGATAGGCAAACGCTTCTCCTGCCAGGACTCTCTTCTAGACCGACTACAAAATTACTGGCTGTGAATAATGCTTTTAAATTTAAACAAATCTGTTGAACTTTCGGAATCTTGTCTGTGTTCTTCAGATTTTCATAAAGCAGACACAGCTGTTCTTTGTTTGTCCAGCACTTAATTGTACTTACTTGTACTTAAAAATTTAGTATTATTCCAAGATCTCGGTGATGGACTTATTAATTTCTCTGAAAAAGCATGAATGGCAGCTGTAGTCCTGACGGGGTTGTCCAGCACAGGATAGCTGGTCACAGAGTTGTGAAAATGTGGATGATTTTGCTTATGGGCCCAACCCCTCATTATGATTTATTATATCTATTGCATGGGGAAGACAGAAACTGGAAAAGTCTAGAAATGATTAATTTAGAGCTCTCAGTTGATGGAGAGAAAACTTATTTGGTGTTTTTTTTTAGAAGCTGGTACTGAGTATCAGAAAAATGTCATAATTCGGAGCTGTTGAAATTGCCTTTACTGACTTCTGCTCACATAATAATAATAATAATATCGTCCCTGTCTTGATACCAAAAATCTATCGTCTGCAAGTTGTATTCTTTGATTTCCACTGAACTTAGGATCAGCAATATTAAAAAATTTATGTTGGTATTTTATGATAGCTCATTTCTTCAACCGTTACTGAAAAAAAAAATCCATGGGATAATGTACACATGTACTCATAAATAGAATATCGAATTGTTGTGTGCCTTCCCAGAAACTTTGTACATGAATCGTATATATATATATCACTAAATGTGTATGAAAATGTCCCTCCAATGTACATTGTGCTTTTGATTTGTGGGAACCTGCAGTTTGAAGAGCCACAATAAAGAGTTTTGAAAATGGCCTCCACGTCTGGTTTGTCTCTGGAGTCACGACGACTGAACCACAGTGAATATGGTGAAATGGTATAGGTTTAACGCCCCTATCAACACTATTAGGTTATTTAAGAGGCGGGGCCTCCTAGTTTAACGTCTATCTCCGAAAGGACCGAGCCAAATGGGAAATTCGGGTAAAGTGTCTTTCCCCAGGACACAACGTCGGACCGAGCTCAAACCCGCAAGCCTGCAATCTCACGATTACGAGTCCGGTAGCCTAACCACTAGGCTACCGATGCCACTTGAGTCGCAGTGTAGGGGCCTATGTGTGTGTTGTCACCATGGTCATGATACTAATGATTGTACCTCACTGAAATGTGAGGATTTTTCAAAAGCTGAACTCAACTTTGGCGGTCATTTTCTCGCCAATTTTAACTCTGAAACCAGATGGCTCTCACCTCCTTCAATCACACACATCTCGACTTCTATTCTACTTAGATGGATATTATTTTCACCCAAAACAAGTAAAATGGACCGACCTTAAGACTTAAGATGATACCACCAACTCCGTATGTTAAAAAATGCGTCGTGCCTCAAATGGCTTTATCTATAGTTTGCTGACCCAATTGCAAGCACATTTGTGTGGCAGCGTGGTGGAATCCGGCTCTCGTCAAAATAATCAAAATGAAAAAACTCGCGTTTTCCCGCAGGTTTGTGAATTTTTATTGAATTTTTGGTTTTTGGCTCAACACCTTTCATGCCCATCAAAAAACTAATTTCTGTGTGAATTGTTAACGGACTCTTAAGCTAAGGAAATAACTTATCTTTGGCGGCTATTTGCTCACTAGTTTTTCCTCTGAAAACAGGTGACCCACACCTCTTTCTTTCTCAAATATCTCGAATTGTATTCAAGATAAATGGATATTTTTTTCATCCAAATAAAGACAAGTGAACAAGCTTTAAGATGATACCAATAATTCAACATGTCCAAAAATTGACGAGAGCCTGATTCCACCACGCTGCCTCACACTTTTAACCTTCGGTGAAGTACAGCATGTTTAGTAAAATATTTTTTAAAAAAATATTTAGACTAGAATTTTTTTTTAAAATCCTTTCAATGTTTTTAAAAAGTGGTTAAAAACATGTTTTTAATGAAACCAAATTTTTTTTATCAGGTACGACTTTTTTGGCCTTTTCATCTTCAACTGCTCAAAAACAGATCTGACGACAAGGGACCTTTCTCCAGGCACACACACATTTGTTGGAGTAAAAAGGAGCACTATGTTAATGTACTATGTCACGATAACACTCATTTATAGTGCTGGCAAACGTTTGTGGCACAATTTATTGTCAAATATTTTCTAAACTATGGAAGACTCTCCATCTTTCGCTCAATGACTTTTATATCAGTTTGTCTCAACAGATAAATATTTTTTAAACTCCTGTGAGCTGGGTTTTTTTTATTATAGAAAATTCCTTAATGACTACTAATAAAAAATCCCAGTCGATGGTTTCTACAGATTTTAAAAAGCTTACATCCTATGAGATGGGACAATTATATAGCACTTTTAAAAGCAAGTCCGTCCTACTTTTTCTAATTGCAAGTCTATGCTTCTGGAACTCATGTTTTGAGAACATTTTGTGCAATTAATGGAACAGGTGCTGAAATAAAGTCCCGCTTTGGAAAGACACAGGCTGCTTTCATATCTTTGGATAGGATTTGGAAGACCAGAGATATCTCACTTCGAACAAAGCTGAGGATTTTCAATTCAAATGTGAAGTGGGTCCTGTTGTATGGATGTGAGACATGGAACGCATTACAGACTTGCATAAAGAGGATCCAGGTTTTCTTGAACAGGTGTCTAAGAAAGTTACTGTGTATCAGATGGACAGACAGGGTCACCAATATAATGGAAGTGTTAAGAAAAACAAGACAGATCCCAGTCAGAGATGAGGTAGGAAGAAGGCGGTGGCGATGGATTGGACATGCTCTCAGGAAGTCAGACAGCTGCATAACAGAGAAAGTTTTGGATTGGAACCCTCAGGGTAAGAGATCAAGGGGAAGACCGCGTGGAACCTGGAGAAAAATTACAGAAATCAATGTACAGAAAAGTGGGAAGACATGGAATAACACCAAGAGGCTAGCCCAGGAAAGAAAAAGGTGGAAGGTGTTTGTCCGAGCTATACCCAGGTGCAGGGTGAGAAAGGCAATGATGATGAATGGTCCGGCACAAAACTTTATTCCCTCCCCCCCAGTTTTTTGCAACCACGGATGATTATATTTGTGAGGCAGCGTGGTGGAATCCGGCTCTTGTCAAAATAATCAAAATGAAGAAACATGCATTTTTCCGCAGGTTTGTGAATTTTTATCAAATTTTTGTTTTTTAGCTGAACACCTTTCGTGCCCATTTAAGAACTCATTTCTGTGTGGATTTTGCTGAAAAGCGTTGATCAAAGGCACACACATGTACATTTTCAGTTACCACGGACTCTTAAGCTAAGGAAATAACTAATCTTTGGGGGCCATTTTCTCTGTAATTTTACCTCTGAAAACGGGTGCCCCCCACCTCCTTCTTTCACAAATATCTCGACTTCTATTCAAGATAAATAGATATTTTTCCATCCAAATAAAGATAAGTGAACAAGCTTTAGATGATACCAATAACTCTACATGGCCAAAAATTGACGAGAGCCTGATTCCACCACACTGCCTCACATTTTATTATTATTCAAACCGAATGTACTGGCACAGGTATATTGCTACTGAATAGAGGAGTGAGTTACGCTGTTCTTAACTCCTTTTACTCCTGAGTTACAAATATTCATATTAAATACAAGAGTTGTTTGTGATAATCTACGAAGATTGAAGAATTGCACATTCTTACCGGTATTATTAGATAAAGTCAAGAATTATGGATGAAAAAAAGAACACTTTCAAGCACAGTATCCAACTACGATTCCCCCTCACCATCATGCTGCTCTCACAGGGTTCGTACTGAGCAGGGGATTTTTTTCCCTCAAGACTTTTTCCAAGAGTTTTCAAGACCAGATTTCATTTTTTTACCACAAATAACGTGCCACTTCGGAAGAAAGTTTAGTTTTAGTAAGAGTTTTACGGCACTTGCAACACAATAAGGTCATATACGTGCCGAAGATTAGCGGTGTTAAAATAGAGTAACAAGCATAAAAAAGAAGGAGAGATCAGGACGATAGATGTTTGATAGGAAAGAATTAGCTAACCACACCAGTGCACCCACCAACCACCCACCCACTTCGAAAGAATTTTTTTTCGTTCAGCATGTAACAATACATTAAATATGGTGCACTCCAAATGCGTAAAGTCGAGACCTTCTAAACTTTTAGGAAGAATTTTTACTATAGAGCTAGTTAAAAATGTGTTTTTCCAAGAATTTTGCCAATTTCTCCAAATTCCAAGAATGTTCCATGTCTTGGAAAATAAAAACATACGAACCCTGTTCTCATCAGGCTGATTATTAAGTAAACTAGGCCTACGGTATGAGCAGAAATTCTTTACAACTTTACAAGTTCACTTGTCATTTAACAGGGGATTGTTAATTGTGTGTGGACTTAAGTTTTGCCTCTAAAAAGTGTCATTGGTGAGTAGTGACGTAGGCAACATACACGGAATGTGTATGAAAAGCTGAACACTTCCATATTCCGCATGACGGGGATTTGTAGTATTATGTATAAATTTATGAAGAAAAGTTTTTAAAATCTAGCTTCGATTGTTGTGGGAAATTATTATTAATTTAAGACAAATTGATACTAACCGCTGTTCAAAGTATGGGTAACATTAATTCACCAGTTAGAAATATTAGAGGAAAAGTTGCGCCATGAATTTTTGACCGTACTATAGTGCGCAAAAAGACTATAGGACACACAGACAGGCCAAAGCAACAGAGAGAAGAAAAAGGTGGGACTTGCATGTGGCACCGATCTCAATCATCTTTGTCAATCTTTTAATCATCTCTGTCTCTCTTTCTCCACCCCCCCCCTCCCAAATCCCTTCTCTACGATTCTCCCTCCCTCCCTCCCCGCCTCTCTATTCCAAATCAACAGTTCAATGCTCTCTCTCTCTCTCCCTCCCTCCAATCATCTTTGTCTCTCTTTTATTCATCTCTGTTTCTCTTTCTCCACCCCCTGCTCTCTCTCTCTCTACCCCCTGCTCTCTCTCTCTCTCTACCCCCTGCTCTCTCTCTCTCTCTCTCTCTCTCTCTCTCTCTCTCTCTCTCTCTCTCTCTCTCTTCTAGATTATCCCTAATATTTTCTAGATTATCCCTAATATTTTCTAGATTATCCCTAATATTTTCAAGCTCATCCCCAGTATTTTCTAGATTTCCCTAATATTTTCTAGCTTATCCCCAGTATTTTCTAGATTATCCCAAATATTTTTTAGCTCATCCCTAATATTCCCCACTATTTTCTAGATCGTCTCCAGTATTTTCTAGCTCCTTCCTTATATTTTCTAGATCATTTCTAGCTCCATCCCAAGTATTTCCTAGCTCATCCCTAGTATTAATCACTTCTAGATCATTCTCAGTATTTTATAGCCCATCCCCAGTATTTTATAGCTCAACTTTAAAAAGTTCTAGCTCATCCCCAATATTTTCTAGCTTATCCCCACTATTTTTTTAATTTCCAGTGGTCCAAAGACTTTTTTTAAAATCTCACCCCCAACATTTTCTAGCTCATCCCCAATATTTTTCATCTCATCCCCCGTATTATCTTGCTCATCCCCAATATTTTCCAGCTCATCCTCAATATTAATTTTTAACTCATCACCAATAATATTCCTTAATATTTTCTAGCTCATCCCCTATATTTTCTGTCTCATCCACAATATTTTCTAGCTCAAAGCTAATATTTTCTAGTTCATCCCCTGCTGTATCCTCTTGCTCATCCCCAGTATTTTTTAGCTCATCCCCAGTATTTTCTAGCTCACCAACAGCATTTTCTAGCTCAACCGTAATTTTCTAGCTCATCGCCAGTATTTTTAAACTTATCCCTAATATATTTTAGCTCATCCCCGATATTTTCTAGCTCATCCCTTATATTTTCTAGCTCATTCCTAATATTTTCTAGCTCACCCATAATATTTTTCAGCTCTTCCCCCAATATATTTTTAAAATCTCATCTCCAATAATAATTTTTTTTTTAGGTCATCAGCAATATTTAATTTCAAAGACTTTTGTATCTCGTCCACAACATGTTTTATCTTATCACCAACATTTTTTAGGATCCTTTGTGTTTTCAAGCTCCTCCCCAATATCTTTTTTTTATCACATCCCAACAAATTTGTAGCCTATCCCCAATATTTTCTAGCTCATTCCAAATATTCCTCAAACTTTTCTATCTCATTCCCAATAATTTTTATTTAATCCACAATATTTTCTAGCTCAGACCAAGTATTTTCTAGCTCATCCCTGATATTTTCTAGCTCATCAATAATATTTTTTAGTTCCTCCTAAATATTTTTTTACCCATCCCCAGTATTTTCTAGCTCATCCCTTATATTTATTAGCTCATCCCCACTATTTTCTAGCTCCATCCCCAGTATTTTGTAGCTCATACCCGGTATTTGCTTGCTCAACCCTAATATTGTTTAGCTCATCCCCAGTATTTTCTAGCTCATCCTTAATATTTTTTTAAAGCTCATCCCATATATTTTCTAACTCATCCACAGTATTTTCTAGCTAACCCCAATTATTTTCTAGCTCATCCCTATTATTTTCTAGCTGATCCCTAATATTCTCCAGCTCATCCCAAATATCCCCCACTATTTTAATTCTAGCTCATTTCTAGTATTTTCTAACTCACCCCGAATATTTTTTTAAAGCTCATCCCTATTTTTTTCTAGATCATCCCTAATAATTTCTAGATCATCCCCAATATCTTCTAGCTCATCATTAGTGTTCCTCTGTATTTTCTAGCTCATCCCCACTATTTTGTAGATCCTTCCTCAGTACCTTTTAGTTCCAGCCCCAGTGTTCCCCAGTATTTTGTAGCTCATACCTAATATTCCCCACTACTTTCTATCTCCGTCCCCAGTATTTTCTAGCTCATCCCAGTATTTTCTAGCTCATCCCCAGTATTTTCTAGCTCATCCCCAGTATTTTTTTAGCTCATCCCCATTATTTTCTAGCTCATCCCCAGTATTTTCTAGCTCATCCTCAGTATTTTCAAGCTCAACCCCACTTTTTTCTCTCTACCCTAATTTTTTCTAGCGCTTCACAAATATTTTCTAGCTCATACGCAGTGTTTTTTTTCTTTAACTTATCCCTAATATATTATTTTAGCTCATCCCCAATGTTTTCTAGTTATTCTTTAATATTTTTTAAACTCCTTCCCAGTATTTTCTAGCCCTTCTGTAATATTTTAGCTAATCCCCAGTATTTTCTATTTCATCCCTAATATTTTCTAGCTCCTATGAATATATTTTTCAACTCATCCAAGTATTTTCTAGTTCATCCGTAATATTTTATGGCTCACCCCCAGTATTTTCTAGCTCATTCGTAATATTTTCTAGCTCATCCCCAGTATTTTTTTTTAGCTCATCACTAATCTTTTCTAGCTTATCCTCGGTATTTTCTAGCTCATTCTCAATACTAATCTTTAGCTCATTCCCAGTGTTTTCTAGCTCATATGTAACATATTTTAGCTCATCCCTAGTATTTTCTGCTTCATCAGTAATATTTTTCTAGCTTATCCATAATATTTTCTAGTTCATCCCCAGTATTTTCTAGCTCATTCCCAGCATTTTCCAGCTCATCCATAACATATATTAGCTATTCTCCAGTAATTTCTATTTCATCCATATTGTTTTCTAGTTCATCCACAATATTTATTTACAGCTCATCCCCAGTATTTTCTTGCTCATCCCCTGTATTTTCTAGCTCAACCCTAATATTTTTTTAGCTCATCCTCAGTATTTTCTAACTCATCACTCATATTTTTTAGCTCACCCCTTATATATTTTACCTCATCCTCATGGTTCCATAGTATCTCCTAATTCACACCTGATACTTTCTACCTCATCCCTATTATTTTATAGCTCATCCCTAGTATTTTCTAGCATATACCTTATATTTTCTACCTTATCCCCAATATTTTCTAGCTCTTTCCAAATATTTTCTTGCTCATCCGTAATATTTTCTAGCTCTTTCCCCAGTAATGTTTAGCTCATCTCTAATATTTTCTAGCTCATCCTCGGTATTTTCTAGCTCATCCCTAATAATTTTTAGCTCAATCCCAGTGTTTTCTAGCTCATATGTAAATTAGTAATATTTTCTAGCTCGTCCATAATATTTTGTAGTTCATCCCCAGTATTTTCTGTCTGATCCTCAATAACTTTTAGCTCATCAGCAATATTTCAAAGACTTTTGTATCTAAAGCACACATTTTTAATTTCATTCCCTATACTTTTAGATCCTTAATATTTTCCAGCTAATCCCAAATATATTTTATCGCATCCCCAATATTTTCCAGCTCATCCGCAATACTCCATAGACTTTTCTATCTCATCCCCAATATTTTTTATCTGTTCCAAAATGTTTTCTAGCTCAAACTTTATATTTTCTAGCTCATTCTAAGCATTTTTAGCTAATCCCCAGTATTTTCTAGGTCATCCCCAGTATTTTCTAGCTCATCCTAAATATATTATGGCTCATCCCTGATATTTTCTAGCTCCTTCCCAGTGTTTTCTAGCTCATATGTAACATATTTTTGCTCATTCCTAGTATTTTCTACTTCATCAGTAATATTTTCTAGCTCATCCTAATATTTTCCAGCTCATCCGAAGTATTTTCTTCCTCGTCACCAATAATTTTTAGCTCATCAGCAATATTTCAAAGACTTTTGTATCTCATCCGCTACATTTTCTATCTTTCCCCCTGTATTTTTAGATCCTAAATATTTTCAAGCTCATCCCCACTATTTTTTATCACCTCCCCAGCATTCTGTAGCCTATCCTCAATATTTTCTAACTCACCCCAGATATTCCCCAGACATTTCTATCTCATCCCCAATAATTTTTATCTAATCCACAATATTTTCCAGCCTGTCCTCAGTATTTTCTAGCTCATCATTCCTAATATTTTCTAGCTCATCCCTAATATTTTCTACCTCATCCCCAGTATTTTCCAGCTTAACTATTATATTTTTTAGATCTTCCCCACTATTTTCTATCTCCATCCCCAGTATTTTTTTTAGTTCATCCGGAATATTCCCCAGTATTTTCTAGCTCATCACCTATATTTTTAAGCTCATCCCCACTTTTTTCTATCTCTACCCTAATATTTTCTAGCTCTTCCCAAATATTATCTAGCTCATACGCACTGTTTTTTTAAAACTCATCCCTAATATATTATTCTAGCTCATCCCCAGTGTTTTCTAGCCCATCTCTAATATTTTTTAACCAATTCCCAGTATTTTCTAGCTCTTCAGTAATATTTTTTAGCTCATTCCCAGTATTTTCTACTTCATCCCTAATATTTTCTAGCTCATCTGAATATATTTTTAGCTCATCCAAGTATTTTCTAGTTCATCCGTAATATTTTCTAGCTCATCCATAACATTTTCTAGTTCATCCCCAGTATTTTCTAGCTCTTTCCATGCATTTTTCAGCTCATCCATAACATATGTTAGCTCATCCCCAGTAATTTCTACTTCATCCATATTACTTTCTAGTTCATCCACAATATTTATTTACAGCTCATCCACAGTATGTTGTAGCTCATCCCAAATAATTTCTAGTTTCTACTTAATATTTTTTACCTCATCCCCAGTATTTTCTACCTCATCCTTAATATTTCCTAGCTCTTCCCCAGTATTTTATAGCCCCATCCCCAGTATTTCCAATCTCATCCCCAGGATTTTCCTGCTCAACCCTAATATTTTCTAGCTCATCCCCAGTATTTTCTATCTCAACCCTAATATTTTTTAGCTTATTCACAGTCTTTTCTAGCTCAACCCTAATATTTTTAAGCTCATCCTCAGTATTTTCTAGCTCATCACTAATATTTTTTAGCTCACCCCTTATATTTTTAACTCATCCTCATTGTCCCACTGCATCTTCCAATTCATCCCTTATACTTTCTATCTCATCCCTATTATTTTACAGCTCATCCCTAGTATTTTCTACTTTATCCCCAATATTTTCAAGCTCTTCCCAAATATTTTCTTGCTCATCCTTAATATTTTCTGGCTCTCTCCCAGTATTTTCTAGCTCTCCCCCAGTATTTTTTAGTTCATCCGTAATATTTTCTAACTCATCCTCAGTATTTTTTAAAGCTCATCTCTAATATTTTTCTAGCTCATCCTCGGTGTTTTCTAGCTCATCCTCAGTATTTTTTAAGCTCATCCCTAATATTTTCTAGCTCATCCTCGGTGTTTTCTAGCTCATCCCTAATAATTTTTAGCTCATTCCCAGTGTTTTCTAGTTCATATGTAACATATTTTAGCTCATCCCTAGTATTTTCTATTTCATCAGTAATATTTTGTAGCTCGTCCATAATATTTTGTAGTTCATCCCCAGTATTTTCTGTCTCATCCTCAATAACTTTTAGCTCATCAGCAATATTTCAAAGACTTTTGTATCTCATCCACAACATTTTTAATTTCATTCCCTATACTTTTTTATCCTTAATATTTTCTAGCTAATCCCAAATATATTTTATCACATCACCAATATTTTCCAGCTAATGCCCAATACTCCACAGACTTTTCTATCTCATCCTCAATATTTTTTATCTGATCCAAAATGTTTTCTAGCTCAAACTTTATATTTTCTAGCTCATTCTAAGTATTTTTAGCTAATCCCCCGTATTTTCTAGGTCATCCCCAGTATTTTCTAGCTCAACCCTAATATTTTCTAGCTCATCCTAAATATATTTTAGTTCATCCCTGATATTTTCTAGCTCCTTCCCAATGTTTTCTAGCTCATATGTAACATATTTTAGCTCATCCCTAGTATTTTCTACTTCATCAGTAATATTTTCTAGTTCATCCTCAGTATTTTCTTCTTCATCACCAATAATTTTTAGTTCATCAGCAATATTTCAAAGACTTTTGTATCTCATCCGAAACATTTTTTTATCTTATCCCCTGTATTCTTAGATCCTAAATATTTTCAAGCTCATCCCCATTATTTTTTTTATTACCTCCCCAATATTTTGTAGCCTATCCCCAATATTTTCTAGCTCACCCCAAATATTCCCCAGACATTTCCACCTCATCCCCAATAATTTTTATCTAATGCACAATATTTTCTAGTTCATCCCCAGTATTTTCTAGCTTATTCCCAGCATTTTCAAGCTCATCCATAACATATATTAGCTCATCCCCAGTAATTTCTACTTCATCCATATTATTTTCTAGTTCCTCCACACTATTTATTTACAGCTTAGCCACAGTATTTTGTAGCTCATCCCTAATATTTTCTAGCTCATCCCAAATAATTTCTAGTTCCTACTTAATATTTTTTACCTCATCCCCAGTATTTTCTTCCTCATCCCTAATATTTTCTAGCTCTTCCCCAGTATTTTATAGCCCCATCCCCATTATTTTACTGCTCATCCCTAATATTTTCTAGCTCATTTCCAGTATTTTCCATTCTTCCCTTATATTTTCTAGCTCCATCCCCAGTATTTTCTTGCTAATCCCCAGTATTTTCTAGCTCAACCCTAATATTTCTTAGCTCATCCTCAGTATTTTCTAGCTCATCACTAATATTTTTTAGCTCACCCCTTATATTTTCTAACTCATCCTCATTGTTCCACAGTATCTTCTAATTCATCCCTGAAACTTTCTACCCAATCCCTATTATTTTATAGCGCATCCCTAGTATTTTCTAGCATATACCTTATATTTTCTACTTTATCCCCAATATTTTCAAGCTCTTCCCAAATATTTTCTTGCTCATCCCTAATATTTTCTGGCTCTCCCCCAGTATTTTCTAGCTCATCTGTAGAATTTTCTAGCTCATCCCCAGTATATTTTAGCTCATCTCTAATGTTTTCTAGCTCAACCTCAGTATTTTCTAGCTCATCCCTAATAAATTTTAGCTCATTTCCAGTGTTTTCTAGCTCATATGTAACATATTTTAGCTCATCCCTAGTATTTTCTATTTCATCAGTAATATTTTGTAGCTCGTCCATAATATTTTGTAGTTCAATCCCAAATATATTTTATCACATCCCCAATATTTTCCAGCTGGCTCATCCCCAGTACTCCACAGACTTTTCTATCTCATCCCCAATATTTTTTTTATCTGATCCAAAATGTTTTCTAGCTCAAACTTTATATTTTCTGGCTCATTCTAAGTATTTTTTAGCTAATCCCCAGTATTTTCTAGCTCAACCCTAATATTTTCTAGCTTATCCTAA